>NC_136806.1:37487369-37672369 GCF_951216825.1 Electrona antarctica
AGCAAGAGCTTGTGACTAAATAATAACTACATTGGATCCACATGAACACAGGTTATTTTAAAGTGAGTGACCATTTTGGACATACAAGGTCTTTGCAGGAGATTCTGCTCACGGTCAGATGGGGTTGCAGTAGCGACGTCGGCAGAATAAACCCAAGAAGACATCATAATAAGTCATCTCTGCGCTGTGGAGCCGTAGCAACAGAATGGGGTCAGTGAGCAGTGGGCCGGTACCAGGAGACCACCGTGGTGCCCTGTCATGACCTTCTGTCACACACGATGGATATGGAGCTCAGTGATTATCAATGTGGGGCCCGGGGACCCCCAGAGGTCCTTGAGGAGGGTTCCAGGGGGTCCCCAAATGAATGACTGATAGTTAAATTTCACCCATTTTCAGAATATCTTCATATAATTGGTTCCCACTAATGTTCATGATAAAATGGTATAATTTTTTCCTACTTGGTCTGTGTCTCACAGGAGGACTGTGGACACAGAAACCTGCCTAGTGACATCACCATTAGGCAGGTTTATTTTTGTGTGTGTGAGAACATTAACCAGACCTTTACCTGTTATCTAATACCTAAGTATACATGGATAATACAACGAACGGACGGATCATGGACGGACGGACGGACGGACGGACGGACAGACAGACATTATCTCCATACCTACAGTGCATTAGCCTCGGTCCCAGGCTTACTTATCTGCGAAAAGAAGAGCCTGGTCACTACGTAAGGCAGAGAAGCTATCGGCGGATGTATCCTCCGGAACATCAGTCAGATGTATTTCCCCCGGATACGATATTTTCCCGACCAATCACAACACTTGTTTCATTCGCGGAGAATGTAAACTGATTTGTAAAGCATCAACGTCATTTCCTTGGGCGATACTTCTGCTAAAATCCCGCAACTTCCGCTGATAGTCTTTTCAGCATAGGTCTTGCCCAGGGTGACAGTGCATGGACCAAATGACACACCATATCGGACCAACTCATGTCTAACTAGAAAAAGTGCCCTTCTGGGCACAGGTCTCCACCAGGAGGATAGGAGTGTGTGTGTGATGTTTGGCAAAATGTTTAGGAGCAATATAAACGTGTGTGTGTGTGTGTGTGTGTGTGTGTGTGTGTGTGTGTGTGTGTGTGTGTGTGTGTGTGTGTGTGTGTGTGTGTGTGTGTGTGTGTGTGTGTGAGAGAGAGACGCGGCTTGGCCTGTTGTAGCGCCACCATGAGGCTGATTTGAAGTGGCATTTCTTCCAAAGCCTAGTGGGAATATGCATGCACAGTTTCACCACAATCGGACGCTGCGTTGAGTAGTTGTGGTGATTTGTACAAAACGGGTACAAAGCGGGCTACTCCTGAAAAGTTTAGAAGCCAATCGTAGCCAATGAGGGTGGATTATGAGAAATCAAACAAACCCGTCTTGATCACATGACTATGGAGAGCATGTGTACCGATTTGCGTGAAATTTGTAATAAACACTTTTTGGCCAGTTATAGCGCCACCATGAGCCTGAGTTGAAAATGTTCATGTGGCATTTCTTCCTTGGCCTAGTGGGAATGTGCGTGCACAATTTCACGGCAATCACACAATGTGTTCATGATTTGCAGCATTTTGTTTGAAACTGAGCACTCCTGTGAACTTTGGAATCTTAGCCAATCAGGATGGAGTCTGAGAAATCTGAAAGACCTGTTTCGTTGAATGGCTCTAGAGAGACTGTGTACCAATTTGCGTGATGTTTGGACAAAATCTGTAGGTGTACTGTCCAAAAAATTGTTTTGCACAAAGCGGCCTCCTGGTGGCGCTATAACAGGCCGTTCTGGAAATTTTGGGGCAGAGGTTCATTTTTGGCATCCAGGGAGTGTGTGTGCAAAATTTGGCATCGACCGGGTTAACAGTGCCGGAGATTAGCTGTTCACAGACGGAAGGACGGACGGACGGACACACACACACACACACGGACACACGGACGGACGGACGGAGTGCAAAACATACTCTCTCCCCATGCCTTCGGCCTGGTGGAGACAATAATAAGTATAACATAACTTTTCCTCCTACTCACTTATCTTCCTCCTGCAGTTTATAGAAACATGAGAACACATTACTGCTGGCTGTCTGGTCTAGTTTTCTGTATAGAAGGAACCAGGTTTCTGTATTGTGCTCGTCAACTATACAGTTTTTATAATAGATTGTCAAAAGGCATTGTTGTGGTGTGTGTGTGTGTGTGTGTGTGTGTGTGTGCGTGCGTGCGTGCGTGCGTGCGTGCGTGCGTGCCTGCGTGCGTGCGTGCGTGTGTCTGGAGGGGGAGGGTGCAGTATCAGGGTTTAATTTACGTTGACAAAACCAATAGCTTTCATTATACATTATGAAAAATCCTAGAACTACATTTCATTTGAATTTACAAAAAGGCACTGAAACACAAACACACACGAAGGCACGCACGCACGCACGCACGCACGCACGCACGCACGCACGCACGCACACACACACACACACAGACAACACTGTGCAGAGTAGAAATATGGTTTGATCGCTATGAAACAGCAATGTGTAGGAAACAAATGGACTCTGGCATAGGCTTGGGGAAGGAAAAAAACACTCCTAATAGCTTTTCCGATGTAATGCTGTAAACTCAATAGCAATGATATCTCAGTGGGAGCAATAATTCAGCCATTAGCTCCTTCCAGTGCATACCAATTTATATCGAGCAGAGTTCAAGAGGGATTTTAACCCCTCTATGTTCACTGTAGTAATGACCTTATCGCCAGGGCTATGATTGCGTTGGGCTGATAGTGGGAGACGCCCTAACAGCTTTTTAATGGCTAATCCATGAGGAAAGAGACCAATCAGAACACCAATTTCCACCCACAGAAAATGTGGCCCCCACCCTCCTTGAAACCATGCAAATCGTTGCTGTCGGGTGAAAACCTCATTTGTCCAAAAATCTTCCTTTGTATTATTATTAACAAATTATAATAATTAGAATTGTGAAAATATCCAATAGATCTGCTATTTTCACTGCTCTTTTACGATACTCCTGTATGTGGAACTAGAGGGCATTACTTTACGGGGGGAGAATGTAGGTAGAAAGTAGACATATGGACATAAAAGGTTTCTGCCTGACAGCAACGAAATTGAGGCCGATGTTTCAGCAGTGAAACAACCGGAAGGGAGGAGACAGCAAGCATATTGTTTCCAGTGGTGGAAGAGATACTAAGTAGCAATGTTACTATGGTATATAAAATACCCTGTTCAAAATGTTACTATGGTATATAAAATACCCTGTTCAAAATGTTACTATGGTATATAAAATACCCTGTTCAAAATGTTACTATGGTATATAAAATACCCTGTTCAAAATGTTACTATGGTATATAAAATACCCTGTTGAAAATGTTACTATGGTATATAAAATACCATGTTCAAAATGTTACTATGGTATATAAAATACCCTGTTCAAAATGTTACTATGGTATATAAAATACCCTGTTCAAAATGTTACTATGGTATATAAAATACCCTGTTCAAAATGTTACTATGGTATATAAAATACCCTGTTCAAAATGTTACTTGAGCATAATGCACAAACGTATTGCCATCAAACTGTACTTAGTAAGTACTAAAAATGAGAAGATAATAGCCAACCTACTGGCTCACAATGCAATACGATACGACACGTTGTGAGCTTGTAGATTGGCTATTCTCAAATTGCTGAAGTATAAAATAAGGCTTAAGTGTTTAATGCATTTTAATTATTTAAATCTAACTAGTAGCTAGTACTTGTAGTGGAGTAAAAAGTACAATATTTGGCTCTCAGATGTTTAAGTTAAGTTAAGTTTTAAAGTAGGCCCTATCACGAAATGGAAATACTCAAGCGAAAAAAAAGATTACCTTGAAATTGTACTTAAGTGTAGTACTTGAGTAAACAAGTAACTTCTAAATGGATGGATGCGAGTCCAGAGGGTCTGCCTGTATGTCTAGGATTCCGGCCAGCAACCAATAATAGCATCATAAAATGTTCAGGCCAGTGCAGGGAAATGAATTGTAATGTAACCACTGACAGGCAGGGAGGAGCCGGCTCTCGCACTTTGGTTCATCTAAAACATTTGACTCTTGTCTAAAAAATGAACCTCGAACAAGGTCCTCAGGGTTTGATTTGTAACCGCAAAAAACAGAGGGGGGAGACATTTTCTTAATCGCTTAGGCCTACTTGTTTGTATATGAATGAAAAATAGCAAAAATAGCAGATTTACAGGCTCAAAACACATTGTGAGCTTGTAGAGCTGCTATTTTGTACTTTTTGCTACAAAATAGATTTTGATACATTTAGAAAATGTGCCCAAAATAGGGGGTTAATGTGGTCAATAGAGCACGACAGCACGACATAGACAATTTGGCTGATATCGATATCTGATAATATGCAGGGTCAAATCGGCCAATACCGATACCGATATATTACATTATTAAATATTATATTTATATTGAGCTCATTGCTGAATTATTTTGATTTTCAAAGCCATTAACAGTCACATTATTATTGCATCAATATCTGTGAAATATCGGTCAAGATCTGTGAAAAATATCGGAATTATTTTGATATCAGTTCAGTTCGATACCAATATTTTTCTGAAATATCATCTGATATGGATATACCGATAATATTGTGCATCACTAGTGGTCAACATTATTTTGTCATTGAATTGTGAAATTGTGATATTATAGAATATAAATATCAAACATATCAGACTGTCACTGTCACATATGATATATCCCAATTCCCAACCAGAGTCAAAAGCAGAGTCATCAATTTCACCTCCGAATCCAACCCTGACGGTCTGGTACGTACAGCCTCTTGACCATGCATGCAAAAAAACTATAATGATGGTGGTGAGCTGTCATGTGTAAAATGTGGCTTTTAAAGTGCACCGTCTGGTGTAGCAATGTTGACGTCTTTACATTTGATGGCCAGGACTCTGTAATAAATCTTGCCAGGAAACAGCGTAGTCACAGGCACGCAGTATTTAAACAAGTGGGTGTGTATTATAGACTATGGTATCTTTTCAGGGAAGCCATTGATTTTAATGTGCTTTTCTCAGATCTATAGAGCCTGCACAACAGATCATATTCCAGGCCCCATTAAAAGACTGCATGAGGCTTCACTTCTGTGGCTGTGTGTGAGGGCATAACTAACTTATAAGTCATGAATAAGACAGAGATGCGGCTGTCTGTTGATCTGCACTGTGGAAGGACAGGGAGAGCACGTTTTACATTGGTGCAAGGCAGCGCTGCCACTGCTGTCAGTGGCACCGGTTAGTTGCACACAACTGGTGCCACTAACTGATCATTTGGTCACACAAAACATTTACCAACTGAGGAGCACCCCAGTGACTCAGCGAGTAAGAGTATACATGCCACAATAAGGTTATATAGTCCTTCTGACCCTGGTTCGAAACTGACCCTAGTATAGGCAATATTTATGAGAGAAAGACCATGAAATTAACAAATGACCATTCTAAACAGCTGAGCAAAGTGCTGAGGGATTGACATGTGGATATTGTAATGTATACTGTAACATGTTACTCGAGTCAGAAATCCAGTCATTATGACAAAAGTTTGCAGATTTCTGTACTCCATCATTCTAGACAACGCAAGACAATACAAAGACGTATTCTATGTAGGCTTATGTATTGTATCACCATAGCGACAATATGTGGTTAGTTGGCATCATATTCATCATTGCCTGTAAGCCTAACATTTGAAATAAGCTAAAAGAAAGCTCTTTCTGCCCATCGATACCTCAACACATTATCGGGGACAGGATTCAAAGCACTGACCTTCAGAGAGAGAGAGAGAGAGATAGAGAGAGACATGTTACAAGGATATTTTCAACTACTTAACTTAACTTTCAACTCTCTTAACTTAACTTAACTCTCGCAACTTTATGGAAATGCAATGTTTGCATCAGGGACAGCTCCAGGTGGGCTGTGAAGGCTCAGCCCCCCTAAGCCCCCCTCCCCACAAACCCAACTGACTTCAATGTAAACCAAAATTCATTAGCCCCCCTGCTCTGAATAGCCAACCCCCCATAGTCCTCCCAGTCACAATTTTCTGGAGCTGTCGCTGGTTTGCATGTCTGAATATTTATTTTTTCATTTGAACACAAAAAAAGCAATTCAGTCAGTAAATGTGTGGATGTACTGTAGGAGTTGGGGATTGAATGCAGTGTTTTGTGACACAAACAGCTTGCATGCAGTGGATTTATTGCCGAATTATAATGTTTGTTTTGTCTCTGTTGTCTATATTGACTCATTCGTGTTTGTGATGGAGGAAGGGTGGATGGATGTGTTTCTTTTAGCAACCTATTCATCTGATGCTTTTGTAATCATGTAATCTGTCAGATACATGGCAACAAATTGAATTCTCCACCATGATTGATCGATTTTAATTAAAGAATTGTAGTTTATACACTGGACGGACGGACGGACGGACGGACGGACGGACGGACGGACGGACGGACGGACGGACGGACGGACGGACGGACGGACGGACGGACGGACGGACGGACGGACGGACGGACAGACAGACAGACAGACAGACAGACAGACAGACAGACAGACAGACAGACAGACAGACAGACAGACAGACAGACAGACAGACAGACAGACAGACAGACAGACAGACACTGACTGTTGATCCATAGCCATCATCATGTTTATCCATCACTACAGAAATGTGAGTCAGAAGACCATCAGGACAACAACAAAGGCAGACAGACAGAGGAAACCCCACTGGGTTGAACTCTTCTTCAAGGCATTGTGCAACGTCAGCGAGCTGTAACAGCAATCCAAGCAATCCATTGCATACGGTGGCTTCAGAACCCGACAGCCTCTCAAATATGAAGTATCCAATCTCAGTGGTAACATGCTCCGTGGCCCCAATATAAACAGATATAAATAGGATTGGGGCACAAAGCAACCTTTCAAGAGCTAAGCTGCTGCCTGAGTCAGACCAAATCTGGCTGAACTTTTGAATTTCAGAAGATATAGGTTTTGTTTGTTTATTTGCTCGCTTACTTGCTTGAAATCCCTTTTTTGTATGCTGTCTGTCTTCCCACAATAAAAGCCTGCATTGCTGAGCAGTGTGAATAATCCAGTAAAGACACTTTCATTCTCAAACACTGGAGTGATGACATCATTTTGCATGGTTTTAGTCCAAGCACATTGTATATTCTAGCCTTTGATACAAAACAATAAAGACAGAAACAATACACAAAGCACCAAAGCTGTTAGTAAAACCCCAAAACCTTGTCATATTTATACAGCCAGGCAGAGTTAATCTCATATCATGTAATGTAATGAATTGCATTTCATAGCGCTTTTCCAAGTGCTGAAAGCGCTTCACAATGGTTCATTCATTCATACATTGGGTGGTGAAGCGGCGAACAGTCGACGGCAGTGTCCTCACTTCCCACATTCACACACTAATAGTGGCAAGCTCACACTGACCAACTCATTGGAGGCAATGTAGCGTTCAGTGTCTTGCCCAAGGACACTTCGACATGTGGACAGGAGGAGCCGGGATTAGAACCGCCGACCCAGGGATCATTGGACGACCTGCTCTACCTCCTTAGCCACAACTGCCCTGAAAGTACTGAAAGTACTTGAGTACTGTATACTCCAGTACTTTAACTCAAGTACAAATTCAACTGAGCAACTTTCACTTGGAGATGAGTAATATTTGACCAAGAGTACCCATAGAAATAGTACCCTCAGAAACTGAGGTTGAGTACTTTGGCCACCACTGCATCATGTAAGCAAGCAGAGGTATAATGTTAGATACAGTTCTATTTTTTATATGCTTCCCATCTCCAGTTACCCAAATGATTTTGTCCTGCCACTGCCTCAGGATGAACATTGTTTTTATGTGCTTGTTAACTCGCAAATTAGGCCAGAGTGTCCTTGCAGTGGAAAAAGACTTCTGTCTTATGAAACCAATGCCAGTCCTTGCTGGGAACCCATTATTACCTCCTTGAGTGTCAACCTTTCAGCAGGTGACAGGTCTCAATCATATTAGTTATACTTATAATATAGAGAACTGCCCCGCCCGACCTATTCATTTCAAATGAAGTTGAAACCAGCACACAAAGCACTCTGATGCACGCTCTTTTTCCGTATTTGAGCAGAATAAGCACCAATCAGGCACACTAGGGTTTCAAGCGGTAGAAGCATGCGCAGTAGCATTTTTGAACGCGGAAGCATTGCAATCCCAGATTTGACCACAAGGCAACGGCAGCTTCACTGTTCTACTGCGGATCAGTGCGGGCTTGGTCTCAATCCACAGACCTCTGCTCAGGACCCAGTCAGCACCTCTCTATTACAATACAGTATGTCCATAATATTTGCATACATTTGAATATCAGAGTCCAAATTACCTTGGCTCATTCAGACCACGCTCCTGAAGCAACCTTTAATCAAATTCTTTATGAAAAAAAAGAGCTAATGACATCAGCAAGATGTCCATCTAAGAAGGACTGATGGTGACAACCCAAGGGCACACTGATGCTCATGCTGCTGTCTGCAGTCCAGTCCCTGAACCAAGTTACAATTGAATTCCACTGGCTGACTGACGGTGACAAGAGGGCGTTGTCCCAACCCAGGCTGACTGGCTGACTGACGGTGACAAGAGGGCGTTGTCCCAACCCAGAGTCAGAAGGGTGACTGGCTGACTGACGGTGACAAGAGGGCGTTGTCCCAACCCAGAGTCAGAAGGGTGACTGGCTGACTGACGGTGACAAGAGGGCGTTGTCCCAACCCAGTCAGAAGGCTGACTCACGGTGACAAGAGGGCGTTGTCCCAACCCAGAGTCAGAAGGCTGACTGACGGTGACAAGAGGGCGTTGTCCCAACCCAGAGTCAGAAGGGTGACTGGCTGACTGACGGTGACAAGAGGGCGTTGTCCCAACCCAGAGTCAGAAGGCTGACTGACGGTGACAAGAGGGCGTTGTCCCAACCCAGAGTCAGAAGGGTGACTGGCTGACTGACGGTGACAAGAGGGCGTTGTCCAAACCCAGAGTCAGAAGGCTGACTGACGGTGACAAGAGGGCGTTGTCCCAACCCAGAGTCAGAAGGGTGACTGACGGTGACAAGAGGGCGTTGTCCCAACCCAGAGTCAGAAGGCTGACTGACGGTGACAAGAGGGCGTTGTCCCAACCCAGAGTCAGAAGGGTGACTGGCTGAAATGAACAACCCAGGCTTTGAGTCTCTCCCTGACAGAGAAATGAACAACCCAGGCTCACAGATTGGAATGTTTTGTGTACTCTCCCTCCCCACAGGCCTGACTCCTACCCCAACCCGCAGCCTCCCATCAACAAGTACTGATGGAGTCAGATGAGGCAGGGAGAGAGCAAGAGAGACAGAGAGAGAGGGTGGGAGGGAGAGAGAGAGAGAGAGAGAGAGAGAGGAGAGAGTGAGGGAGAGAGAGTGGGGGAGAGAGCAGGGAGAGCATGAGGGAGAGAGCGAGGGAGGGGAAGATTGAAGGAAAGATGGAGAGAGTGTGTCTTGCAGAGTATTGGAGAGCTCTAGTCATCACATAAATGATTCCCCAGCAGGTGGTGTGTGTGTGTGTGTGTGTGTGTGTGTGTGTGCGTGCGTGCGTGCGTGCGTGCGTGCGTGCGTGCGTGCGTGCGTGCGCGTGTGTGTGTGCGTGTGTGTGTTCTCTCCCTGTTAGTGCAGTGAGTGCAGAGGATACAACATTCAAAGACACACTGGGTGTAAAAGTCCAACCTCCGTCATCAGCTCTTCCATTCATTGCTGTGGCAGTGGCCTCAACCGCTTTAGTCCCACCACGAGGAGGAATCCTCGCTGGGACCTTAAACGGTGTTGTCATTTGTTCTCTAAATTGGCTACCTTGCACACGCAGGTGTACAGACGCCAATGCAATCACTGCCTTACAAAGACATCATTCAGAGGCTTGGACGCGATCAATGATGCAAATAACCATTGTCTCATAAAATATAGCTGATAAGGCTGAGGTAGAGGTCAGACCGAGTGTTAAAGAACGACCGGCGGCCAAAAATGCCTCCAGCACAACTGCTAATTGGCGTGGATGAGATTCAGGGTCGATGGGATTCTTGCTAGCTGGCTTTGTGCTTTACTTCATTTATATTATATATCGAAGGAGGAGTCGAGGGAGGGAGGAGGTCCTCGCAGCATCCCTCCTGCATACAAACACCAGGCATCCTGATTAACACTGTCGCTGGCATTTTCCCAGTAGTCAAGGAGAAAACAGGGAAGATCTCCAGTATTGACAACTACTGGACGTAACCGTCTTTAAATAAATACTTTTTGAAATGTCTATGGGAAAAATGCATTGGGAATCATTTCCTGGGCCTGGCGTCGTCATGAAAGGGGGCGGGACTGCGACGCTCTATTGCCTTAGCTAGTGTGTTGTCAAAGGTCTTAGAGAGAGTACTACTTGAAAAGATGCAAGAGTATATTGTCACCACTGATGAGCAATTTGGATTTAAAAGTAAACATGGCACATGTTAGGGAGAAACATGTGTGTATATGCTCTAAAAGAGTCTGTCAGCAAGTACAGTAAACATAACTCCACCATGTTCACGTGCTTCCTGGATGCTTCTCGTGCCTTTGACCGTATTAACCATGGGAAACTGTTTGCTAAGCTACGAGAGAGAGGGGTTCCTTCTTATTTAATACGTATTTTACATTTTTGGTACTCTCATCAAACCATGCAAGTTAGATGGGGTGATACTATATCTGGGCCCTTTTTAGTGACGAATGGGGTCAAACAGGGTGGGATTTTATCACCTGTGCTTTTTAATTTATATATGGACGAACTCTCTACAAATCTCAGAAAGTGTAAGACTGGCTGTATGGTAGGAGAGAGGCTCGTTAACCATCTAATGTACGCAGATGACCTGGTCATCATGTCTCCCTGCTCTGCTGGCCTACAGCAACTGCTGAATGTGTGCTCTGATTATGGACTGTTGTTTGATATTAAGTTTAATCCGAAAAAGAGTGTAGTCATGATCATGAAAACTAAGGAGGATCGAAAGGCAACATTTCCCTCTTTTTATCTGGCCAACAAGGTGCTCAATGTTGTAGACAAGGTCAGATATCTGGGTCACAACATTAGGGATGACCTCAGTGATGATGATGATGTACAGAGACAGTATTGTAAATTGTATGCACACGCCAACATGTTATCTCGGAAGTTTTATATGTGTACTGATGATGTCAAGATCATCCTCACCCTTTTTAAAGCTTACTGTACACCACTGTATACTGCCCACTTGTGGTGCAGCTACAGTAAAGGTAAATATAATAAGTTGAGGGTGGCATATAATGATGCTCTCAGAATCCTGCTGAGGCTCCCGATGTGGACAAGTGCCAGTCATCTGTTTGTAAACAGTGGTGTTCCTACTCTGGATGCTGTTCTTAGGAATCTAATGTACAGTTTTATGATGAGGTTGAATGACTCGAAATCATAATGACTTTGGCCATGCCCAAGAAGAGCAGCATCAGGTAGTCCTCCTGCTTCTGGAAACACTGGAGAGAGTGTCTGTATGTTTTTTAGATCTTTGTGTTTTTGTTGCTGTTTTTTCTTTTTCTGTTGTATTGTCCCCTGTATTGTTGATTGTTATGGACCATGTAGTCTGAAATAAAGATTGATTGATTTAGTTGATAAATAAAAATTACATTTCTTGTTTTGCCTATTAGGCTTTTTTGTAAACAAAGAATGCACAGGGCAGATAATGAATAGCTTATATAAAGCCTATCACTGAAATATACGAAATTAATATTTTTTCTAACTATAAATGCACCAAGTCTCTCTCTGTGTGTGTGTGTGTGTGTGTGTGTGTGTGTGTGTGTGTGTGTGTGTGTGTGTGTGTGTGTGTGTACGTCTGTAATCCACATAACTCGAGAACCGTTCGCGCCACCTATACTTCAAATTTGACACACGCGTTCCACACCCCCACAGGGATGTGGTGTCGAGCCGGTCGGACCCACGGTTGTCCAGGACCGCCACAAAAGGCCTCTGCTCGGGCCACAGCTGACATCACAAGGCCTCTGCCCGGGCCAGACTCCATATTTAGGCATGCCTAAATATGTATTTGTCCCACCGACTTCTGACATTCTGACATCATTCTGAGATCTGCATAGATAATAACCGCTGACATCACTTCTGACATCTGTCCAGAACCGCCACAAAGGTCCTCTGCCCGGGCTCTGTGCAGGGGCCCTGCCCAGGCTCACATGATTCCCACGGGCACTGGCCCCCCGGGCACCGCTCAGTGAAAAAGAATTGACCAAAACAGGCCATACTAATTTTCTATAAAATAATTAAGATTTTGGAAAACAAATTCCAATAAATGTGCGAAAGAGTGATGCCAGGTTGAAAGGATAAAAGAGCGTGGATAATGATGATTATGATGGAAATCCAGCTGCTTAGCCTGCTTTTATATAGATGAATGGAAACGACGATTCAGCACTTATGCAAAAATAATTGCAATTAGCTCTAATAATTGCGATCAGGCGATTATGTAATAATTGTGATAGGCCTACACGCAGACATAGGCTAGACGCTCCATCGTGGGTAGCTCTGATATGACAGTGTCCTTGTGTCTCTGGGATGACAATCTGAGAACCCACCTGCAAAAAATAAAGGAAAAACAGAGCTCTCTTTTGCCCTCCTTTGAATTTGAGCAAGTCAACAGTCTGCCTCGAGACACTACAGGGATCATAAAGCCTGTTTTATGCTTTATTTGTGTGTGTGTGTGTGTGTGTGTGTGTGTGTGTGTGTGTGTGTGTGTGTGTGTGTGTGTGTGTGTGTGTGTGTGTGTGTGTGTGTGTGTGTGTGTGTGTTTTAAGAGGGTCATCAAATCTAATCCATAATGATTGATTACATATCAAAACAAAAACTCTCCCTCATTTCCTTCTGGATCTTTTCAATATACTGGCTGGGGGGGAAAAATACTCCAGGGGTGAGGAGGCTTGTCTAGACGGAGTGATGGAGCATCCATGGTTGAGCAGCTCTGGTGAGAAGAATGGCAGAGGCTTGCGCGTCCATAGACTCCATACCTCACTTCAGACCTCTTTAGACTGATGTGACTTTATTCATAGGAGCTCCATTCATCTCTTGTAAGCACCGCCGATCCATCCAGGCTGCAACCAGCCTCTCTGGGAGGCTGGGACGGCCCAATCTCAGCCTCCATTACACCCAAGCAATTGATTACCTTCCCGTCTCTTGCTGTCGTCTTGTGGCCATTGTTCAGAGGCCATTATGCCCACAAATCATCCCATTCGCAGGCCAAAAGAAGACTGCACATTTATATTAACAGAGCACACCTGGAGAGCGCAATCATTCTCCATCTATGTGTGCCTCTCGTTTTGACAGACACCATTTCACAGCTCTTTCAGAAGAGGGAAAATGAAATTGTGTCTGACATTACCTGCACTGCTGTACAATGATTATGTTCTCTGCCACAGTGATGTGGAAGCAATATTGCCAAAGCCTGTTCCGAGGCCATGTTATTCCACAACAGTAATAACACCTCATCTTCTATTCTGAATTTCCCTCAGCATAAACGATGACGAAACAAAAATTCTCCCTATGGAAAATATGCCATATTGTTTTAAGCAGTATGTTAAAACAGACATTAAACTAAAGGCTAATGCGTTTAATCATCTTGTCAATTTGGCTTAATCTCTCAGGCAATTTAAAATGGGACATTGCTTGTCTTTGATAATAAGTTGTAACTCTCCAGTGGTTTAGTAGAGACAAGGTAATATTGTAAGAGCTCAGATTGCTTTTTAATTAGGCAACATTCTTCCTATCCCCCAGAGATAATTAGTATCATGGAGCCTGGTCCCAATGCAAATAGGAGGTTAGAGCCATTTATCACCATGGCAATAATGTTGTCACTAATAATCTACAACCTAAACGTCCTCATCATAATAAATGACCTACATTTCAGGCAGCTCAACAAATAAACTCATAGGTTCATGATTGCCACAGTGAAAGCCTCTCTTGTATGCTTGACAGTCAGCTTCCCCCAGCGGAAAGCAATGAACCCATGATCACGACAAGATGATTCCAGAGCTTCTAATCACTTGAGCCACCACTACAAATCCTGTTCATTCTGACACACATGTATGGAAAATGCACTCTCTCTCATAACACTTTAAATGCAAATTTAAAGTGTCATTCCTATCCAATATAAAAGGTGCTATACCAACTCTAACCAACCATATACTTAACCTCATATCCTCATATCCCTGGAGTCCCTATTTTGTTGATGCCACGAAAATTCTCAAACATAGCCTAGGCCTGCCTGCTTAATTTAACAAGTCATCCACTGGTGTGGTGCAGCAAAAATAGTAGATCTACATAATGCATCGCATCGTGACGCATTGTGAGCTTGTAGATTGGCCTTTTCCATCATTTGAATACATATATACAGTAAGTGCTTCATGCATTGACATTGCCGACTCCTTGTTGATTAATTGAAAGCATCAGTGTTTTTTCTTGGAGACACCAAACATGTATTCCTTACTTGGCAGGACTGCAAATAATAATTGACAGTACAATGTCTTTACGTCAAAAGGGACAGAGTCCACCCCACTGTCGCAACAGATGAGCCATTATCAGCCACTCAGCCCCTGAGGCCAAGCAGTGAATCAGCGAATGTCTGCTTGGGCCCTGTTGGTGTCATGATGCTGAAAGGAGTTAGTGAAGCCTGCAGGAAACAACTGGTGCATTTGACAGGAATGACTGTGTGACTGGCATTGAGGAACCCATCGGTCTGGGAGGGTAACTCCCAATTTGTTTACTGTACTGCACTGCTTTTCCCAACCCATCCGAACAAACCCAGAAATCCACAATCTCAGCTTTTCGCTCCGTAGAAGCCAAGTGGGAGCTTGCAGCAGCACCAGGCAGGCAGCACATGCTGCTGAAAATAAGACATCTGTTTTGAGTGCTCCCAACGGCGCACTTGTCTCCATTCATTCTTGGTTCAAGTCTACCTGACCCAGGTCTGCAGGCTGCGCCCCACATTCCGAATCAGGTTACAGTATTGCTTTGATCAGGGGAGACCGGCCAGGTTTGCTCCTGAGGAGTGAGGACTGTCCTGTCCGAGAACTGTCCGTTGGGATCTCCAAACCCAAATGGGCATCCTAAAAACCCAATGAAACAAGCTAAGAAACATTGTAACTACCATGACTAAATCAGCTAAAAGTAACTTTATAAATGATAAAGCAGAGGAAAACAAAAACAATCCTCGTGAGCTCTGGAAGCTACTAAACAATCAACTAGGCTGCGGTCAGAAACTAAAAACCAGGTTTTCAAACATAAACATCAAATCGAACGACTCTCTCATCACTGACAAGCTTGATGTGGCCAACTACTTGAACATCTTCTTTACAAACATAGCAACAACGCTGGTTAACAAACATGGGGTGGATGCTGGCAAATACTGCGGCATGGTCATGCTGGACCTCCAAAAGGCTTTTGACACTGTGAACCACTCCATACTGGTTAACAAGCTAAAAGCAATTGGTTTCGATAGCACATCAGTGAGATGGATGCAATCCTACCTGGAGGGGAGAGAACAGATGGTGGAGGTGAATGGAACACTGTCCCCCGTCCCCGTCCCCATCCCCCCCTCCCAGTGAGCTGTGGCGTTCCACAAGGAAGCATACTAGGGACTTTACTGTTCCTAATATATGTAAACGACATGACATCAGCTTGTGACTGCAACTTGTTCCTGTTCGCAGATGACTCGGCACTGCTAGTCTCGGACAGGAACAAACTGCAGGTTCAAAAGGCCCTCAGCTCTGAACTCGGTAGAATCTGCACCTGGCTCGCTGATAACAAACTATCTTTACATCTGGGAAAAACTGAATCCATTCACTTTGGATCTACCAAACCTCAGCAAGGCAGATGGCTTCTTGGTTAGAGTGGGTGACAATATTATCACACGTAAAGATGAAATTACCTACCTAGGTTCCATCCTGGAGGCTAATCTTTCCGGTGATAAAATGGCCACCAACGTAATCAAAAAAGTCAACTAAAGAACAAGATTCCTTTACAGGATCTCCTCACTGGTCAACAAAAACACCTTGAAGACCTTAACAAGAACCCTCGTACAAGGTTTCTTTGACTATGCATGCACCTCCTGGTACCACAGCACCTCAAAGGCCTTTAAAACAAGGCTCCAGACTTCCCAAAACAAACTGGTCAGGCTCCTACTTGGCCTCACCCCCCGAACCCCTGCCCACTTTGACAGGCTGGAATGGCTTAGGGTCGACGACAGAGTACAGCATCTTGCAATGGGTCTGGTCCACAAGATTCGATACACCACCAAGATACCCATGTACCTGTCTAGATACTTCCTTAATGTTAACAAAGTCCACACCCACAACACCAGAGGGAGTGCAACGAACCATGTACAACCCAGATTCGGCACAAACAAGGGACTAAATTATTTTCGCTCCTATGCCACCAAAATGTGGAACGCCCTACCAACAGTCATTAAGACATGTGAATCCCTTGACTCCTTCAAAACAGCTCTCAAAGGGCACCTACGGACGGCTGCAATTTGAAACTGGCCCCCGTAAAATCTGAATCCCCCCAACAGTCTTTGTATTGAGTTTGTGCTTGAAATGTACTGTAATTCTGCAAACTGTTAATAAATATTTCAATCAATCAATCAATCAGCCAGTCAGTCCATCATTAAGATAAGCCCACCTGTCTCTTAACTCTCTCTATCTGCTTCCCCTCAGCCTCAACCTTGTCTGCTCTCCTTCAATTTATCTGCTGTCTTACTGAGCTAATTCTCTCTCTCCCAAACTCACCTTCTCCTTTACTTACTTTTTCTATTTTTGCTCTCTGCCCCCTCCTCTCGCTCTCCCTTTTGGCTCCCTCCCTGTCTCTCTCTTTTCTCTTTCTCCCTCTCTCTCAGCCCATCTCTCACCCTGACTCTGAGTACATGCTCTATCTCTCTCTCTCTCTCTCGTCAGCTCTCATGCAACTTTTACTCTCACTCCCACTCAATCACTCATCCGTCCATCTGCTCTCCCTTCTTAGTGCACTAAGTATAAATGATCCTTACAGTATGTCTCTGTTCCTCTCTCCTCTTTGCTCTGTTCTCTAAATGCTTCATGCACCTTTTCTCCCAACTGGGAGGCAAATGCTAACCTACTCTTCCCTCTTCCATAACCAATTAAACCTATTTATCATACCAATAAAGCCCATTTGATTTTAATTTGAGTGACTACAATTGAATGGTGGAGTGATGGCTTGCATGGCTATAAAATCCTATATGATGAATAGTGAGGTCAAAGCGTGTCTCTGTGTTTCATTTAACATGGGCACTTCATTAGCAAACCATATGCCTTTATGTTGCTCAATCCACCCCCCACCACCAACCTTGACCTACACTGTATAGCAGCTTGATTTGCTTCAGGTTTCCAAAGGGAGCCATTTGGAATAATGAACAAAGTGCTTTTTAATTGGCCATATGTTCCAATTTCTCCCACCTCAAAGAAAGGAATGAGTGAGGAATTAGTGGCTGTAATGATGGTGTAGTTATTGCCAAACGTTGTCATTTTGTGTGTACATGTGAACTAACAGCAGCAGCACTGAATGAGGAGTTTTGCGGGCCAAATGGTATTAAATTATGCATAACATATGTGCCCCCTTAAGCTGCCCACATCCAGGCAGTCATCCATGTTTAAGTACAGTGTATGCATAGCCACAGGGATTCCAGACCTACTGTATAGTGACTCACATCCCCTGAAACCAGAGGTCAGGGTTTCCTCTAATGTCGGGCAGATTAAAAGTCATCCCCTGTAAAAGATGCAAAATGAGAGTCAAGGGTACTAAGATGTAAGAACCGACCCAATCATGCCTCCTGGCGGTGTGAGCCTGCCCTGGACCGTCATGCAAACAAACGGGCTATGCCTCCCAAAAGCAATGCATATTCTTTTATTATGTAACAAAAATATACACTTACGGTAAAAGACATACTGTGTGTAATTGGACCAGACTCTGTCGTCCGCGTAATGAGTGATGGGGGACGCGGTCAAAGACGAATTGCAGGCGACGATGTGAAAGCCGCTCTCAGACAGCATATCAAAGGCTCTCTCCAGGTGTCTGAATTTGAGGTAGACCCTGCACGTGTAGCGGTCCGGTGGCCTGTCCGACTCGCGGTTCTCGCTCAAGGTGTCACCAAAGACCTCTTTGGCCAAACCGATTCTGCCGCTGATGAAAATCCTGGGTACTTTTTTGGGTGCTTTGGCATCGATGTGACTTTCCCTGCCCCCCGTGGTGCAAGTCCCCTTGTAACCGACCGTTATGTAGCCGTACCTCCGGTCTAGGGAGTAGGAGGAATAAAACCTCTGGTCGCTGCCCTGTGACGGCTCATCAAAGTCGCTGTAGTAGCAATCATCTGGAACTAGTTTGGATTCGTCGAAGGACAAAAGTTTGCCCAATTCGGGCAGCTGGAAGTATTCCGCCTCTCGTTTCAACCTGCCTTTCTCGGGGAAGTGGTCAGGCAGGACAATCTGCTTGTCTCGGAGGTAATCCAATACATACCTAAACAGAAAACCATCTCTGTCGATGAAGTATCGTCCTCTAAGGTCCCGCGACAAGTCATTTGAAGAGTCCTTCTTATTAGAAAACAGCTTTCCAAGTAAAGAATTCGGGATGCTTGTCAAGGTGGTGTGCCGGGTGTAGTAAACCTGTCCACCTACATTTAGTTCAATGACATCTGATGGTGGGTTCTGAACTGACCCTTCCTCTTTTGCAGGCTGGGTTTTGCAGTTTTCACTCAATGCCATGTTCAGAATCCGTTCTTATTGCTCGGAAACCGGAGCTTCAATCACGGAGCGGCGCAAATGTTCCAGAAGTTCAGCAGCATATGGGATGCAAATGCATGCTGCCTGTCGATTTCCCCCACACCCACATATCAGCACTGATCCAAGCTGCAAATCATGCCTCACAAATGTCCACGATAATCAACCCTCAAGCTGTGCCCAAACTGCCCATATAATGTTTAACCCCATGCGTAAACGTGCCTATCCGCGGTGCCTCCCTTTTGCACGGAATCGATTATTTACAACTACAGAACGCATCATGTTACACTTACACACATCTGCTACCACCACGAGTCATATGGCTGTAACTTCATAGGCTATAACTGTAATCCTCTCTTCACACAGACATTTTCCACGACGAGGGAAAAGTTTAAAAATATATATATATTTATATAGCCTATATCTCAGAGTTTCCTTTGTTTTTGTTTGTTTTTCAAGGAAAAGGTTCACCTTCACGTGTCTGGGTCCTCATCTAATTGGTCCACCGTAATTGGAAATCTGCGCTCCTTATTATGCGTCGCCTGTCATAAAATGTGGTGCTGGAATTGAGACTCCGATGTTACTGGGAAAGGTGGTGAGATTTGGAGCCCTGTGCGCACCCATCTCTCCAAAAGTGCAGCATAGGTAGGCTACGGTGGAGCTAGCCGCGTCGTGCGTGCACAGCGCGGCACAGCAGAGCACACAAGATGATGTTGCTCCAGTCCAAGCTGGGTAAGAGGGGGAAAAAAACGTCCCATGAAGTAATGTCTTACATCATCTTAAAGGCAAATTACATTTAGGCTGCCGAACGGTCGACGTAGAATGAGTTCATTGTTGTGAAATTGTATAATACAGTCTAATAGATATTGATGTCATTGAATGGGGTAGTGATGATAATTGATTGTTCAGCTGATGCAGGATCTTTTTAACCTTGAGTTATTTTTGTTCATTTTAGGACATATATAGGACCTACATTGATGGAACCATCCATGTTTTATTCAGACGACAATGCAACAACACAACAATCAGAGAGACTATCAGTGAGGTCACAACACGAGATGGAATTCAGAGTGTGTGTGTGTGTGTGTGTGTGTGTGTGTGTGTGTGTGTGTGTGTGTGTGCGTGTGTATGTGTACAGTATATTCGGGCTTTTATTTATTTATTTATTGCCGTGTTATTGAAAACAAAACATTGTACTTTTCCTTTGCTTTTCTGCATGTTCATTTGCTGAACCTATAAAACAGAAAACAGTGGTGAAATAAAAGCTCTGAGGCCTTTTATTATTCTTGCATAGCAAGAAGGCGTTGGTTGGTGATGAAAGGACCCTTGACACATGGTTTTGAGCAGGCAGTGGTCACACTAAAACCCTGATCATTCAGAATAGCCTAGTGTGCTGTGGATGTAGGGGTTGCTATAGCAGCCACGATGGGGACTTGAGTGGGATTCAAACAGTGGGGATTCAGAGCTGTGAATATGCCATATGCAGCCAGCCAGGTCTCTCGTTGGCTACAACCTATACACATAGTGGCTCCCAAACTTTTCCATGTCAAGCACCAACAAATTGACGCTAGCCCGCGGACCCCCATTTGAAAACATATGCCAAGGACCCCCATAAGAGAAGATTTTTACGGCTCTAACAGTGATTCTCAACCCATTTAATTTCAAGGACCCCCTGCAGTTTGACATGAATTCTACGCTCTACGAGTCTACGGACACCCATTTAATGGCATTTCTATCTCTGGGACCCCCAATTTAAATTGTAAAATCAATGTTAATTTAACTCTGAGAATGTACCCTCAAGGACCCCTGGGGGTCCCCGGACCCCACTTTGGGAACCACTGCACTGCAGAATGTTTTCATGTTTCATGGATCGCCTGGCCTATGTACCGTGCACCGTTGTGGTTGGGCTTTCATCCCCAAAACTAGGTTTCAACTGTAATCCGGGACTAACCAAAGGTACAATAAGTAGTAGGCTACATGTGCAGATGTTGTTGGAGGTGGTCTGGTCTCCCTAAACTCTTCCATTGAGAAATGTAGACTCCTGGTATAGGACACCTACTGGTCGACATATGTGATGGAAGAAGTGCATGGTGCTTAGATTTCTTACTAAGTAAAAGTACAAAAGTATTGGCCTCAAAATATAATACCGCAAAGCGACACGTTGTGAGCTTGTAGATCGGCTATTTTCAAATTGGCAAATATTGGTACATTTAATTGTATATATACTGTAGGTCTGAAGTGGTTTTGTAATAATAATCAAAATTGTGGCATAATTTGCTTATAGGTGCTGACCAAACAAAAAAAAAAGTCTAGAGAATTTTCTCTCACTCATTGTCCTATTGGAACTATTTTCTCTTTGTCACTCATCTCGCTTTATTTGCAGTTTTGCAATAATACTCCAGGTTCTATACGGTGTGAGTTTCATGCAACTTCAGCTTGAATAATGTAAGACAATATGGATGCATCCCAGCTGAGTGTGAAGTAAGAAACATAACTGTACCATGGCTTATATTATTATATAGGCCTACACTCTTCTTGTTCAGGCTAAAACATAATAGGCCTACTAAATTCTGAACCGCTTAAACCCTGCAGGGATTTGTCGGAAAAATAGCAAAAATAAATCATCTACATAATAATCTCACAACGACCCATGTCTGTGGATTTATCTGCTATTTTTGAGCCCATCCTATATTCAGCTAGAGCGTCACAGTTCCGCCCCTCTCATGACGACGACAGGTCCGGAAGAGAATTCCCCAGTCATTTTTCCCATAGATGTTTCAAATTTAATTTTTTTCATTTAAAGACATTTAACCTTCGGAAAGGCAACTCTTGTTGTGACAAATCATGACAATAAACAAAATGTTTTGGGCCGATCAAATAATTAGAACGAAGAAAAGTGTTGTACCCTGCCCTTTTTGAGTGGTGCAACCATAGCCTGGCTAATAAGCCAGACCGAATCAGTGTAACCACTCCATTGCGGAGCTATGTGTGGCTGGCTGGGTCCCTGGCTGGCTGGCTGGCTGTGGCCGAGCACGAAAATGGTTTGGTCGGTTTTCACCACCAAGTGTTACTGTTGCGCAGCCTAACACACACACACACACACACACACACACACACACACACACACACACACACACACACACACACACACACACACACACACACACACACACACACACACACACACACACACACACACACACACACACACACACACACACACACACACACACACACACACACACACACACACACGTTCCGGGACCCCCACACGGAGTTGCACCACTCAGTGTGATTTTTTTCTTCTTTCTAATTTTTTGATCGGCCCAAAACGTTGTGTTTGTTGTCATGATTTCGAAAGGAAGAAGCACGCACAACTCCAGCTATCTCAGCTCTTGGAACATTTTACCGGGTGCACGGTCATGATTTGTCACAACAAAAGTTGGCTTTGTCCGAGGCTTAAAAGGTCTTTAAATAAATAATAAATACTTTTTGAATCGTCTATGGGAAAAATGAATGGGGAATTCTCTTCCGGGCCTGGCGTCGGAGTGTGACGCTCTATAGTGTAGATTTTTGTCTTACACAAACATTAAATTTCCATTGACAATGAATGGAGAATTTACGTCATATATGAACGAGCAAATCGGCTATTTTTGTCCACAGAAAGATTAAATTCCCATTGACAATGAATGGAGAATTTACGTCATAGGTAGATGAGCAAATCGCTATTTTTGTCCTACACAAAGATTCATTCCCATTGACAATGAATATATATGGTTCAAGTGGTTAAGTCAATTTGAGGATAATCATTAGGATGGAATCTGGATGGATTAGGCCATGGATCCCCATTTGATAAGATTTGTTTCTCTGTCTGGGACCACAATCTAAGAACCACTGAACTAATTTTTCCAGATAAAATGATAGTTTATGTGAATCAGCTCATCATATATTTAATATAGAATACAACTGATATTGCCATGAGATTATATGCTGCAAACAAAGCATATATAATTGACTTGTGTGACTCTGTGAAGTTAAATGCCCCTGCGTCTACTCTAGTTGAATTAAAACAGTAATTGTTTGGGTATTGTTCAAAGTTTCTACAGCAAGCCGATAAAACCTTTTAACACTGAACTAGTTTCTTTATTGGAGCGTTGTTATTGCTTTTGTGTTAATGTGTTTTGGGGGACTACTCAACACCCAAGGTAATACTGTCTAGACAAAAGAGACAGCATTGATTATTCACTATTTAGTTAAATTTATAAGATAATTGTAGTTCCTAACAACTTCAAATGTTGTTTCTTTTACACAACTGTACCAAAGAGACGGTAGGTTTCATCATAACCCAGCAGTTAGGCTCAGTGTTTGCCAACAGTTGCTCATTGTTTGGACTGAAAACAAGGCTGGGCTAATTGTGTTGACCTCATAAATCTGCTGATTTGGGTTGTAGCCATTTCAGTTCACAGGAATGTTCGCCTGGGCCCCTAGAGGGCAGTGTTGCATTTATGTGTATGGAGAAAGAGAAGGAAGGCTTTTGTACCTAATGACTTCTGCGGAGGGGGGGGGGTCATCTCTCAAAACAGTCCAGTCCAGGGTTGAGAGACGTTAAAAACTGTAGGCCTATAGGGTCAGAGTCATTAGTTCAATGTTCCATTGTCTGTCCTGATGAAGGTCTAAGCGACCGAAACGTCGACCTAATAAAGAACTTGAAATGTACTGTAATTCTGCAAACTATTAATAAATATTTCAATCAATAAATCAATCAATCAATCAACATTTTTTTTGGCAATTGTCTGACGTGTTTGCGGGCAAGGGTATCTTTGTCTTTCAAAGATACCCTTTTCAAAACATTAATGTTCAACATTAAAATCCACATAAAATCACAGCAAGATAACTTCTATAGTTCAAGTGCACTTGAATAATGTCCTGAACTTGAAAATGTCCTGCACCTGAATGTCCTCCTGCTGAATATATATATATATATATATATATATATATATATATATATATATATATAAATAGCTAAAAGAGACCATACGAGTGTGCTGTGTGTTTTCTTGTTTTTCTTATTTATCTTCTTGCCTTCATACTCCCCCCCACCCCCCATAACACGATGGGAACTATGCACAAAAACGAATTTCACCCACTTTTTTACTTACTTCATGCCCCCTCAGTTTGGTCTTAGACCACCAGTGTCATTCATTTTATTGAATTCTTAAATCCCCCTGACTCCTCAATCCACATCCCCATCTTAACTACAAGGGCTGAGGGTTTATGATATTTTGACTCTGTATAGGTTGTATAAATATTGATTATTTGTAAATACCAATATTTTTTTTCAATAAACAGCTTATTTTCCATTTATTTATTTCACTGATGTGTACAATTATATTAGTTGTTTCAAATCACTGTTTGATTTCATTTGGCCTTTGTATCCTCAAAAAATGTACAACACCGAAGCAGGTATGTATATTGCCCTTAAAATAATGAAATTCCAGACCTCACCTGTCGGGTCCTTTCTCCACTGCACTTGCAGGAAGGAGGTCAACAAGTGTCTGCGTCCAGGAGCAACTGTCTTCTTTCTCCTGCTGCAGTGCCATTCAAAAAGGGAGAGACATTATCAATCCCAACACCAACAGGTCTCTGGTCCCCTACCTAACCTGTGCTTTCCCAGATTAAGCCTCTGCACCTGTGCCCAATTCAATTTAGTTGCCTGCCACCATGCCCCCCCCCCCCCCCCCCCCCCTTCCAAAAAGAGCAATATAGCAGCCAGGCCTAACAATAATATAATATATATATATAATATAACAATATGGCTCAACTTTAGCCTATGTGGCACGTCCCACTGGGAGGAGACCCAGGGGCAGACCAAGGCGCAGTTGGAGGAAACTTGGAACGTCTCTGGATCCCCCAGGAGGAAGTCACTAATGTTGCTCTGGAGAGGGAAGTCTGGAACACTCTGGTGGAGCTGTTGCCGAAGATGGATGGATGGATGGATGGATGGATGGAACTTTATGTGGAGGAAAACAGAAAAGCCCAGTGACAGTGTTTTCCCCCTCTGTCCTCTCTGACTGCCCATGTCCTATAGCTCTAGAGCTACATACATACCCCATTAATGTTTGTGTGTGAACTTTGCAAGATTCTTGCCAAATCCCTTAACATTCTGCAATACATGCAACTTCGTTCGCCTATTTCTCGTAGTCGTAATTACTCAAATGCATAAATGGTATACCCTGCTGCAGTCGATCCGATCATCAAACTACTATGCTAAAATAACAAGTCGCGGCAATCATCGACAGACCAGTCACCAGCTGAGAGACAAAGGCCATAACGTCATGGATGAATGAATTCACACACGATTCTCCATTCGCCCCCCCCCCCCCCCGCCTCTCTCTCTCTATTGTTCTTTAGAGAAACGTCAACTCAACTGTCTATCGTCTATTATGGAGAACAAATTATTTATGTGACGTTTTAACATGTTTATTATCGCGTTATTTACACACATGGTCACATTTCCCCTCTGCACTGCACAGTGTCTCCTGCTCATCATTCATTTGTGCTGTGCATGCATGCGTACGTGCGTGCGTCGAGCACGCGGGCCGGGTACACTACTGTACAGCGAATAACTGCAAGAAAGAAAACGTGCTGAGTGCATATTGCTGCCGTCTAAAACAATATTTGTCAATGCCCCAAGAGCCAGATACATGTTTATTTTGAATCCACGCTCCACATATCTAAGTGTATCCATATTCAGCCAGAATAATAATCCAATTAATTGTGTCAATTAGTATCGACGGTGCCGTTTGTTGACAACAATGTGCCATATTCCATCGCGTCCAGCAGGTGGCGGTGCGTGTTGTAAACAGGTTCTTGTCGGTTCTCCATTTTGTATGTTTTTCAGGAGGTTAGCGCCTACTTTCTCCATGGCTTAAGGTGCTGACTCCTCCGTCGCTGGCCCCCCCGTTTCACGCGTTCCTCCGCGAACCGTCCCAGCGCTTCATCGAAGTCCACACGCAGAGAGAAGAAAGCCCATGCGCGATTATTATCCACATTAGTTGGCGTTAGCATGTAGCTCGGTGGCTACGGTTAGCTGGTGGAGGTAAACATCCAGCTTGGTGTCTGTTGATCTCATAGCAACTTGCAGCAACCAAAACAATGCTGTCAGATGACCTATGGAAACGCACCAGCTATCAAACGTTTAAAGGGTAAATATGCACCCGTTGTTTCGTTGCGTGTTGTTGTTTGTCGTTGAGTGGTGATATTATTGCCGCAGGGTATGTTTGCAAACAGAGGGGATTAACGGGAGGTTTATGTTAGCTAGGTGGCTAAGCTAGCTAGCTAGGTGGCTAACGACATTTTAGAGGGGCGAATGTCAGGCTAATGGCCAGCAGCACTGAGCTAACGTTAGCCTAGCTTCTCGGACTTAACTTCCATGCACAGTGAGCTAAATAAATACCAACTGTGGTGTTTTGTGTTTACTATATTGGGTTTTAGAATTTATGTTTTTTCCCCCTACAAATTCATCGCATTCGGTGACATTGTAGCGTTAACTTTATGACGTGTGTATGAGCAGTTTATTAGCTGAAAGGTTTAACTCTCGAGGGCGCGCGCTTGCCCGCAGAGAAGGGGGGACCGCCGTGGCGCGCGTGGCAACTGCAACTTCTCCCCGTGTAACGTGAACACAAAAGTAATCTATCAAGTAACTGGTGGGACTTCTTCCTACAATGCACAAGTCAACGTGATATTAGTGTTAGAAATATACAGTTGTTGCAGACGGTCACATAAATGGGACTTGAAAAAAACAAATATAATATAAGATAATTCATATCTTGTAATTTGAGTGACGAGGGCTGCTATCATTTTCATTCAACTTCCATACACTGGTGTGATGTCCCTCTTGCTAGTGCACTCCTGATTTGATAGGTTGTTGGAGTGAATTTGTCCCTGTGCCTCTAATATGTCCGCCTGTCTGACTCTCCAAAGGATCGAAAGATGGATCAAGGTGGAGTGAAGAAGATCAGATACACCAGAGATGATCATTTAAGTAAACTGGTCTACACCGAAAGTCCAGAGGAGGGAGCCCCGTTGAAGATCGCCCCCCACAGTGCCATGTCCATCGCCTCCTCTGTCATCCTACCGTCCAGCCCGTTGATGCAGCCCGGCGACGTCCCCAGCAGCCTCAGCGACATCTCTCTTCCAGAGGAGCTCACCTCAGCCTCTATAGGCCTCTTCCTGGAGGATCCAGAGCCCAAAGGGAACACCAAGGACCAGAGGCTCCAGACTCAGACCCATTGCTTCTCCCGCCTGGAGAGCAGCATCGCAGACCTGACCCACTCCCCCTCCATGGACTCTCTCATAGGGGGCTCAGACCCCAACCTTTTCCCCATGAAGACGGAGGACTTTTCCATTGATAAGGGAGACCAGGACCCTATGGACCTGGATCACGTTGCCTTCGGGCACATCGGGAGAGACATGGACATGAACCAGAAGTTGTTCAACGACAACACCCTGGACCTGCTCCAGGACTTCGAGCTCACCGGCTCACCCTCAGACTTCTATGTCGGGGACGACGCCTTCCTGTCCACACTGGCAGACGATTCTCTGCTTGGGGACGTTACCTCGGAGAAGGACGGCAAGTCATCTCTGGGTGGGACCGCCAACGCCGGCGCCACTACTCTCAATGGCGGCAGCAGCCTCAGCACGCAGGAAGAATCCAGCTCTAGTGCATCCAACACCCCTACCCCTACCACCCCCGTAGCAGCACCTACGACCACCAGCACCTCCCTGACCGTGGTGGTCAAAAAAGAGAAAGATGCCGGCTTCATTCAGCTCTGCACCCCTGGCGTCATCAAGCAGGAGAAGTCATCAGCGGGGCGGAGCTACTGCCAGGTGAGCGGCACGCCATCCTCGTCAGACATCCCCACGAGCCCCGCCGCAACCATCTCCATATGTGGGGTCAGCACTTCGGGTGGCCAGAGCTACCGCTTCGGGGTCAACTCTTCCGGCAGCACCAGCGTGACCTCTGGTAGTGGTGGCGGCAGCGGCGGCTCTCCGCAGCAGAAAGAGCAGAAGTCTGTGTTCAGCGTGTACCAGCAGCTGACGACCATCGGCGATTCCTGGAACCGGGCCCAGGGGGCCGGAGACGCGGCGGGAATGCAGAGGGCCAACGAGACTTTCTCCACTGCCAGCTACTCCAGGTAAGGAATGTGTGCTGTGGTCTGTTGGAGGCCTGTGTCAGAGTTATGTTTAGATCCATGAGTGGAATGAACTCCTGTACACACAGACAGAATTACACATTACTCTTGGAATGAGTATGATTTCATAGGTGCATTTTGAATGTTATGTTACTGTATTTAATATTAGGGCAGCAACTATCAGTTTTTTTCGTTGCAGTTGTTCTATCGATTTATTTTTTCAATTAATCGAATAATCGAAAAGTGATTTTTTTTTGTAGAGGGCAGTGATTCAGGAGTCCTGAGTTGGTATTGGCTAGACCGCACTTTCATCTTATTGCATATCCTTTTATCTATAAAAAAAAACATATTTTTTTATAAACGACAAACTTGATTATTCTGACTAGAATGCTTGCACGGCCCAAAAAATAAGTGCTACTTCAGCCACATCCGGGATAGCATCCGATCCGTCGCTAAATGTGCTCCGCTGCTATAAATCGCTGGGCGCTATGATTTAATGGATTAAATAACCCTGGGCGTTCAGGGTGTTCACTATAATATGTGAAGACATTGATGGTGGGATAATAAGCCTAGAATCCTAGACGAGAAGTGATGAGTCTGTGGCAAATTTGGAGCTGACGCACACAGCGACGTTGCCTCTGATTCTGGTAGTGGGATGGAGGAACCACTTAATCCCTCTTCTATACTTGAAACTAGCCGGTGTATAAGCTAAAATGCACCATGATACGTTTTGAGCAACAGTATTTTTGGATTGTTGTATTTTTTATAATGTGTTAAAATGTAATCAAACAAATTGATTTAAACATTAAATCAATTAGTTTGAGTAACTGTTGCAGTCCTATTTAATATAACTATTGCCTATGCCCCATCAAACTGAACTTAATTTCTAAAATTAGGTACCGGTAATTTGTTTTGTAAAGATTTGCTATTTTAATGTAACTTAACGTTTTGTTTATTGCATCATTGAGGCTTGCATCAGCATGCATCAGCATGCATCAGTTCACTTTCTTTGTGTGTAGTGTATGTGTAGAGACTAGAGAGAAATGTTTAAATTCCAGGTGTTTCTGCTGTCATTCCTTATCTTACCAACAGTGCTTTTGCCTTAGTAATAGTACACTGAAAGGGGCAACAAGTGCTGTCTCATGGCAGGCTGGAGAAATGTTTGGATCTCACAGCATTTAATGTTCAGTGATGACGCCGACACACCGTTGCAATAATGGGCTCAGAATTGTGTTGTGGTGAAAACAGGCACCGCTGCTAAACGCCAGGGGAATTCCACTTCCCTGAAGTCTCAAACATTCAACTGCAAAACAAGCCTGCGTCAGTTTCACTGCTTCTTTAGCAGGCTGACCCCCTACCACCGTGACCGTAACATTTGTCATTGTTCATTTTAAGAACCACCCAGCATTTGCTTTTTTTTTTAACTACTTAAGTTTGTTGTCCTGCTGTGCTGCTGAGTAGCTCCAGCTAATCTCAACAGATGACAGATGTACAGTTACAGAATGATCCACTCGCTTGGTTAAGTCATTTTAGGTATATTCATTAAATCCTCCAGCTGCACAGTGCCAAAAATAAATCCACGGTGTGTGCAGTATCTGGGCGATCCAAGAACCCACCCCCTTCCCTCCCAAAGACTCAGAGCAGGTCAGTGGGTTCATTCAACAAATGGTATGAATGGGATTGTACAGTATGTATCATCTATGGAATGCTACAGCCAATTGTTCTGTAAGAGGAAGTTCTTTCAATATGGAATAACATAAAGGAGGAAAAAGTTGTCCACGTTGTTACTCCTGTAGAGAGCTGCCTTCTGACTTCATTTAGGCTTGTAGCCATTTACAGTGAGTGCAGAAATTGTTCCATCGTGTTACTGGTGTTGCGTGAGACCCCACAATGTATCTTTTGTCCACTTATTTGTTTGCTGCCCGTGTAGATTTTTACAGGCTTGCCTGTAAAGTTGGCCATGGGGCCCGAGGCCCAGTAGCTGACACTGACACGTCTTAAGAATGAAGCAGCTCTCAGGTTCCTCTCGGGGTTAATCGCCGTCGACGCGTGTTCATCACACCTGTCTGATTCAGAGCTTCAAGGGAGGTGAAAAAACATGACATGCAGAAGAGTCTCATTCCAACCAGGAGTACACCCCAGCTTATGGTTTTGTTTTTCTTTATGAAAAATCATTCTGTCCAAATGATTTTTTTGACCTGAGTTGACATTGGCAGTTGGCAGAATAATATTATTGAATGGACAACGCCTTCTGTCATGAGACGTCATGGATTCCTGTAAGCAGCCTTAATGGCGATGATTGGGAACAGATGCGGCCGTGACAAGATATGCCACATCTTTATTTCAAGTATTGCCACTTTCACCCATGCGTACCTATTTTGGGCATGTCATTATAGGCGAAATTATTCTAAAATCTCTGCTAATCTAATCTCATATTAGCAGATCTTATATTAGAAGTAGTGAAAACAGCTTTGCGATGCGTTGTGACTGAGTATACAGGAGGTCATACTTTGTTAAGCACGGCCTTTGTGCTAGCACCCAGAGTTTTGTGCATGTGAGAGGTCATATGACCTGGCTGTGTTTCCATGTGCTGCGTGGACCGGTAGTTGGACATAGTTTTGTGAGGTGTCTGTCTGTCTACCTCCATTTACAGGCCAGGGAGATCGGGGGGGTGTTGCGCATGGCATCTCCTCTCCCTGGATTTCAGGGGGTTTGGTGAGAGAGATTCCTCTCACCAAAGAGGAATCTCTGAATTAGCATGCAGCGACACCGCTGAAGTTGAAGCTCTGTGGGCCTGTGTGAGCCCCACTGGTGTTGGGGAAATGTCTCCCTGCAGTCTCCCCCTGCCCCTCCCCGTTGGGGATCTGTACTCTGCACCCCCGCTGTCATTATTGGTCATAGAAAAGGTGGAATAACATGCCAGTGTGCCTCTCTCCCTCCTCAGCCAAGGTTTATTTTTCTTCCATACCTCCTCTCTGCTCAAGTTTGCGTTTATACATCACCATTTACGATCTTACTCAAGGACCAGTTCTCACAATGCCTTATAATGGTCTGCTTTGTTTTCTCTTGTTGTTTGAATTGGAAGCCCACACCCTCAACGTTTTGTTCACATTTCTTTTCATGGCATCGTGACCTATCTGATGTTGAGTTGACGTGAATGGGTAAGGGTTTACCTGTAAGCTTAGCTGCATGAAATATGTTGCAGGATGGGTATGGTGTAAATGATAACCCACTAACCCAGCAGTCTGTCTTATGTAACATTAAGTTTTTTTTCCCTCCCCTGTGGTATTTCCTCTATGAGGCGTAGGTGACATGCCACAGAATTTAGATCGCATGTTGTATGGAAACAGCATTATGCAGAATTAGCACATATGCTGCTGTTGACTTCAGAACAGCCTCGCTCTTGTTTATCACATTAGAGATGGCTGCTTGCTGAAATAAGGGGCATTCTGCTCCATATGATCTATGCAGTCATTCACAATGTCTCATAGGTTAGTGGATTGCTGCCAAATCATGTGTGGAAGTAAGGAACACAGCATTAGGATTTCATGAAAAGATTTGTTGATATAATCACCAAGCTGGTGATTTATATCAACAAATCTTTTCATGAAACCCAACACGGTACACAAAGGCATGTTCTGTATGTTCCAGAATGAAGTACCAATATGTGCATGTTTTCAAAGTGTCATTTAGGCTTTCAGATGAATGCAAGGCGTTGGTTTTCACTCAGGCTTGCCGCTTTCCCGCCCTCGTTTCCTGTACTGTGCTTTTAGATCCATGTGGATCATAAATCATAACGTAGAGAGATTAGTTTGTTACACCAGTAACTCTTCTTACGTCTGTCTCAGTTTGGCAAGTGTCATTGAATGCAATTATAATGATGATTGACAAAAGGCCCTATCTAGGATTGATTTAACATATTAGAGTAATATTCCCATGAATCCAAATATATATGTCGACAGACCCACATATAACAAACGCTACCACTACCAACAAACCACTTGAAACCCCAGAATACAGCTAATACAACTTAAATTATAATCTAGTCTGTTAGTTAATCTATCAATAGAATAAACAACTATAGAATAAAATTAAAAAATTAAATTCAACATTGCTACGTTTCATTTTTCTACCTATTTGTTTGTTTATAACTCAGTGGGCCATATATATGCATATGACGGGAGCCTAAAAGCACTTGGCCTGTATGATGGAACAGCTGCGTCAGTGTGTGATTGGGGAAATGAAATGGACACTTTCCCTGTGCTTCTTGTTGTAATTCATAAGCTGTGGGTAGCCACTGACTCAGTTGGTTGAGGTTCATAAAGCAAAGAAGACTATAAATATTAAAACCGCTGTCAAAAGACATGTTTTTGTTTATAAATAACATTGGTAGCTGTGCAATTTAAATATGGATCATTTCCAACCACTGCCCCGTGGCTCTTAGACACATGCAAACATAAATAACATATACATATTTATGTATACAAGTTAGCATGGTGATTAATGTCAGTTGTAGTTACCAATGTCTGATGAGGAAACATCTTGAGAATTCACCAATACTGTTCTGAGCTGTGCTTGAATGGCCCTTGTGTTGCCTAGGATTTGTAACCAGATGCTGATATCCTCACATTACATTTTAGCAAATTATTCCCAACTTTAAAACCTGAGCCTAATCAAACCACAATAAATCCAAGTTCCAGGTTCCCATGCGTGCAGAGGCCTGGGCTCTTATGAGCATGTCAATCTATTCAGGCACAGAGATGCAACATCATTAGTATTCATGGAAGTGTCTCTGACCCGCTGGCATGCCTGGTTCAGCACAGGGACAAGCATTAACCCGGGAAGGTGGGGCACAGCCGCACAGCTGAACTGGAGTCTGCCCAACAGTTGGGTCAGTGTGTGTGTTTTAGTCATCAACTGTTTTCACATCTTATTAGGCCACAGGAATAGTCTCAGGCCTCCGTCTTCACATAGTGTTTTGAGAGCAAGCGTTGGAACAGGGTCTCTATTCAGTCTTAAGGTCTGTGACACGCCCTCTGCCCCTCTCTTTCTCTCTCGTATTCTCCCTTTTACTGCTATTGTCCTGTTTGGTGCTTCAGTTTCCTGTAGACAAGGGCAGATACCTTGACAGTCAGCAGAAGCTATGATTTAACATAAATCACCTTTTATGCAGCTGTGTGTGTGCGTGCGTGCGTGCGTGTGCATGAATGCGTATATACGTGAGTGAGAAATTGTCCCACACCTACACACAAGTATGCATGAGTGTGTAGGTGATGTGCGCATGTGTGAGTGCGTGTGGGTGTGTGATTAGCGCTGTGGCTAGCAGGCAGGCAGACCACAGAGCTGTGCTGTGTAGCGCTCCTCCACTCTCCTGACCTACTTTTCCCTTTTGCGTCCCACAGCTGGCGCAGGGTAAACACTCCGGATCAAATGCCTGCCATTCCAGTTGCGTTTCTCTCATTACTGCACAAATTTCTTCCTCCTCCTTTAACCACATCTTCTTTTGTTATTGTTGCCTTGTCTTTTAACGTGGTTCTAGAAATCCTGTTTGATAAACATCCTGATCGCTTCACTGCTGTACAGGCGTTTGCTGTCGAGTCAGCAGATTGAAACTTTCTCTGAAGGAGTTCCTCCCACATACAGCAGTATGCATTCCAGCAACAGTAGTAGCTACCCTAGTAGCCTCCAATTCACTTTCACAGCCCAGTAAGCCATGCAGTCCCTGCTGTGCATAATATGGAAACTTATTTGGAAACCTTTTTTTTTTCTTGTGTGGAGTCAAGGGTTAGGTTCAGTATTCCTTTCTGATGTGTGAAGCCAAATGGTGGCTGACTGCTTCTGGCTACAGAACTCTAATGTGCCTGTGAATAATGCCCGTTTTATACTTGATTAGGGTTAGTTGTGTTGCACATTGGAAATACATATCTCATCTGTAAGCTCACAATGTGTCCCACTGCAAATTTGCAATGTCTTGTCATCAATGTAGAGTAACCCATCTGTTTTTTAACTAGAAATCAGTCTGTAAAATGGCCATGCAGTGAGCGGTTCTAGGGCCTTCATGGGAGTGACAGGATAGAGGAGTGAAAGAATAGAGACGGATCTGTTTAAAGATACTAAGTGTGAGGGCTTCCTCGCTAGTGTATCACAAATATAATCAAAGTGTGACCATGAAAACCCTCCTCCCTGTGCCACTAGTAGCAAGCTGCTCCCAAGAAGAGCTGACAGAATAGTATACACGGTGGTAGTTATTGCAGATTTGCAGTTAATTCTCTTGTGACGGCTTGCATCACGCGAATATCCCACAGACCCACACGGCAGCCTGGTGTCCGTAAAAAGAATTAATTAGCTACGTCATGAGATGAGAATTAGTCCATGTTGCTGTGGGGAGGCAGGCAGGGTAGTGGCAGAATCTCCTGTAAGCTTTGCAGGCTTCGGCCAGACCAAACAAAGCCTTATGCTTTTGTTTGTCGTGTGAGTATGATTCAGAGTGAAGGGACCAGTTCCTCTGTCTATTTTGGTGACTCTTACCCTCAGGGAAGGAGTGGTTCCATCTGAGGGCGGGAGAGAGAAGAGAGAATTTAAGAGAGAGAGACAGAGAGAGAGAGAGAATTTAAGAGAGAGAGACAGAGAGAGAGAGAATTTAAGAGAGAGAGAGAGAGAGAGAATTTAAGCGCGAGAACTTGTGTGAGTTAGTTTAAGATAAGTCGTGGTGTGTAATGAGGTTGGCTTATGTGAGCCAGATAGATGAGAAATGGTGAGATAATTGTTAGGCCCATCTGTTTATTTCACATTTACACCACCACCCCTGCACCACCCTAGACCACTCGGCACCACCCGCAACCATCGAGGACCACCCAGCACTGCCTTGCTGACCCTCTCCAGGCTTTTGGTTGTTTAGGAGTGTGCCCTTGTCCTTAACACAGGCCCCACACACGTCCCAAAGCAATGAGGATCGTGTTCCTGTTTGTGTCAGTGTGGTTGACAGGGCAAAAGTAGGTTAATGAGGATGATGCAGGCTCTAAGTGGGACAAATGTTGCCGTGCGGAGTCGGACACACACACACACACACACACACACACACACACACGTGTCACCTGAAAAGATGAAGATGTTAGATGGGAGGTTGCTCTGATCTGCCAGCCTGACGGCTAACCATGGATTAGGACTCGTCAAGCAGAACAGTGGTGAGACACAGGCTAAGTACCTTATTTAAACCTGCGCTGATGTGATCACCCCGGGTTACTGCACTTCTCTCTCTCGCTTGAGGCGAGTGAAAGTTGGCTGTGGTCCCCAATCCCCATTCACAGCCTGTAGCGCGGTTCCCCGTGCACCGCATGAGTCCCCATGCACAGCCTGCAGCATGCGTTCACATGCGCAGCATGTATTGCGAGTCCCGGTGCACAGCCCGTAGCTTCAGCCCCCTGTGCACAACGGCCCCTACCTCTGTGCTCAGACCAACTCTGAGAGAATGTGAGAGCTTCCGGCAGACAGCTTCCTGGCACTCAAAGTCGCCATATGGTTTCAAAAAGAGGAAATTCTGTCTCCCCGCCTTGTCATGCACCCGTGATTGGCGTGCCTCTGTGAAATCCACAACAGATAAACAGCTTTTGACCTTTATCACAGCAAGGGCGGGCCGCGTAAAGCTGGGACAGTTCTAAATACCAAATGGGTCTCTAGATATACATTGGAGGATAAGTTCTTTACTTTGTACAACAAATAAGGCCATTCCTGTTCGCACAGACATGTGTTAGGGCAAAGCAAGCAGTCACTCTGGGTCTAATTAGTTGTTTGGAGTAAAGTGGAATAACAAGCTCAATACCATAGTAATTGGATTTAGCCTAGTAGCTCTAAAGTCTTTCCACATAAAGCTGTCCTGCTCATACCTTTAGCCCTGATCTCAGCCGACCAATGAGGAACAGCCTGCCTGCAACCACTCCCCTCTGTGACATCACCCTGCTGTGTGTGTGTGTGTGTGTGTGTGTGTGTGTGTGTGTGTGTGTGTGTGTGTGTGTGTGTGTGTGTGTGTGTGTGTGTGTGTGTGTGTGTGTGTGTGTGTGTGTGTGTGTGTGTGTGTGTGTGTGTGTGTGTGTGTGTGTGTGTGTGTGTGTGTGTGTGTGTGTGTGTGTGTGTGTGTGTGTGTGTGTGTGTGTGTGTGTGTGTGTGTGTGTGTGTGTGTGTGTGTGTGTGTGTGTGTGTGTCCTGTGAAAATGCCTTCTACTGTCCAGTGAAGTCATGTGATTAAACAGATGGCATGTTGGTAGCATCATAGCACCCGCACAGCTGTGTTATAGTTTGTGTACATATACACTATATATGTGTGTAACACTGTGTGTGTGTGTGTATATATAATAAAGTGTATGTACATATATCTATATACACCAGTAAGATGCCTGAGAGTGCAAAGCAACCTCCCCCTAAAGGGGCACGCTGCTGGGCGGGCGCTGGCGCTTTGGCATGGGGGGTCAGATCATCATATGGAATGAAGTCTGTACTGGCCATATATGGAGCGTGTCTTGAGTGTACAGGGTTTGATGTGGTCAGATCAACATATGGAATGTCAGAACAGGTCAGCTCCATATATGGAGATCTAAGGGTGGCAGCGGGGGAAGTGTCTTGAGTGTACAGGGTTTGATGAGTTCCCAGTTAGGGCCGGGCCTGATTAGAACTCTAGTGAGACATCGATGGGGAAGGATCAACATATGGAATATCAGAACAGGTCAGCTCCATATATGGAGATCTAAGGGTTTGAGGTCAGATGTAGAGTTGCTGGCCAATATTGATGACTCCAGGGATCTCCATATATGGGCATTCCATATATGGGCTTAATATTGATGACATAAGGAATTGCAGGGCATTGCACACACTTGTAAAGAGGACAGTGGCAGCATCTCTCCGTTTATAGTCCAACCAGTAACTGCTCAATCTGTAGCCCTCCTCAATTCACACCAGCACATTAAAGTGATGCATGCCCCTCATTCAAAGACTAGAGAACTGATGCATCAGTCATTAGCGTGACTACAGCGCCCCGCAAGATGTCAGTGAAGAGAATAGCTGTCGCCGGATTCAGTATGTGAATATACCATTTGTCAGCATCCGACATGAAAGTTAACCTGAAGCTGTATGCTACGCTACTGGTCCCCTTCTTTGTGGCATTTAAGGGCTGATAAGAATGCAGGAGGAAAGCCATGTTGCTGATCCATGAAAACTGGGATTGTTTGTGCTGTGCCCACTGCCCATGCAGGTCTAGGTTGTAGTCATTCAGTGGCATTTTATGCACTAATGGAGAGAATCCTTATAGAGCGAAGAAGAGGTTAGGAAGCCACTTGAATGCACATGATCTTTGATTTGCTGGTAGCACTAGACAAAAAGTATGTCCAAAAGCACACTACACAAAAAGTGGCTTGGAATGCAACTACTCAAATGCAGTACATTTCAAGCTTCCTCAAGCAGTGTCACAATGCTGACATGTCAACATCTACGTGGAGAAAGGAAATTACAAGATCACAGGACTCAGACAATGGGGAAAAAATAAATAAATTGTAACTGTCTGAACTGTAGGAAATAGATCATATGCAAAAGACAAATCACATTTAGTCAGAAAGCATAAGGTATTATAGTTTAAATAAAGCAAGCATGATAAGTTTGCTGTTCTCTGTCCATCAGCGGTGACGGTACCAAAATGTGGACGGAACGTGTCTCAGTTTAATCCCCACCTCACTTTGGAAGTTATATCAATTCTAATGTCATTACATTTACGTCCATGTTCTGTGAAGTGGACGGCAATGGGATAAGTGGAATCCTGTCTGGGAATGAATGGTACTTCTGTGTTCAATGATGCGTGTGCATAAGATATGGGATGTTTTACATTTCTAGAGTTTGGGGCAGGGGCACTGTATCGCATAGGTCACAACTTCAGAAGAACAGGTAGTGTGCAATTAGAACATACAACCTGTTGTAGCACAACAGTATTCTTTTATGTTTATAGCGAGAGGCCAAACGGATCAATGACCACAGGCTGGGTGTGAATGTCTTCTCTGTCTTGACTTGCATTGCATTCTTGTCAGATGATGAACTGAACAAAAACAACCCTGGACCATCTTGGCAGAGCAGATGGGCGATGGTTTGATCGTTGCCTGTTTGTTGAATACTGGGAACATCGAACCCACCCCTGCCCTCGAGGCTCTGCTCAGGGCCGGCGCACCAATAAAGGCAGATGCAAAAGCACTTTGAAGATGCAGGAAATTAAAGTTCATGAACCAGTACAGAACAATACTGTTGACCACATCTCTGCCGAGGTAAAAGGGCACTTGACCAGGCATCGCTATTGACCACATTGCGGTATCGTTTTCATCCAGCAGTACTGAGAGCAGACCTGTCATGTCCGTAGGGCAGACTACTTGATGGGTGTTTATCATGCTGCTGAGTGCTTCTGAAGTCAGTTCTTTGAAGTCTAATGCAGCCGGTCAATGTGGTCAATAACACCCACTGACTGTCAGGTCCTGGCCTGCTCTCTCTCATATCTAATAACTAAATCTTGTACATGTGAACATCTTGAGGGCCAGTATGTATAACGGTCTAGGTGCATGTCTGATGGTCACTTAAAAAAATATCTGCTATCAAATGTAGCTGTTTGTTTTTGCTGTGGTGGCAGACGTCCTGACACACAGACGGATGGACGGACAGACGTGTTTGTTGCCTCACTCAGACTTCCATATCCTCTGAGTGTGGGTGTTGTTGCTGTGGCCAGACTCAGAAAGGGGGTGGGGACCTCTGGCGCAGAATGAATGCTGCAAAGCCAGGAGCCCTCTAGTGGTGGTCTTGAGCAAGGACTCATTCAAACCAGCCATTACGCTGGCTGAATGAGAGCAGTTACTCTCAAATCAAAGGGTCTGAGTTCCTTTATGACAACCGCTGGCATCATGATGAGCAGACCGCAGGATCATTTAGTCTTTTAAAGGAAGCCACATTGGGACTCGCCCTCTTCTTAAGATGTTGGACTTGATGCTAAATTGGGGTAATGAACACAACAGAGGCTGCATTCTCTGTTGGGAGGTGCTCCAGCGCAGCTTGTTTGTAAACTGGACCAGGCACATGTAAATATGTGTGTGTGTGTGAACTAAAGTTAGACTTGTGGAAACCGAGAAGATATTTTCAGGAGAAGAGCTTAACTATTTGTGTCTCTCTGCAGCTCCTTACATAGATTTATAGTTTTGCACTTGGATTATCAGTTTAAATATATTCTCGGTAGGTAGGAGACAGTAGGTAGGTGAAGGAAGCCAGAATGGAACAAATTGAGTGGCTGAGACAGCAGAGCACACATCAGTTAAATTAATTAAATAATTGAACACATTAACCCTGGCGCCTCTAATTAATTAGGGCATCTCATAGGCATTTCAATTTTTTCAAAAATCATTTAAAGAAAATGGCCAATCTACTAGTTCACAGTGCTTCACAGTATTTCAAATGGCCAAATTATTAAATGGGATAAAGTGGTTAAAATCCAAACAATTATCATCCCTTTTTGTAGTAAAAATTATATCAAAATCTGTAACTATTTTAGACCTTTTTTGTGTTTGTTTGTTTGTTTGCCCGAAGCATTGTCTTAGCTTCCAAGCCTGAGGAGAGCAAAGATGCAGAGTCAACATTCTTGCTCTGTTGTACAGTAACTATAGGTTACAAGTCAAGATCCCAGAGATTGTTTGGTCATATATTATGTGGCCATACAGTACCAAACCACTCCACATCTAAAAATACTGATGTCAACATTTGCTGTAAAAGTTATAAGCTATCCAAACTTTTACAACTTTAAAATGTTGCACTTTGAGACTGAAGCCTGCCAAATGAGTTGGCGAGTGCACTCTGTGCGGAAGTTTCTTTGCTAGCAGGTTCAGCAAGGTATGCTGCTTGTAGTGTGTAAATAAAAGGATGTTAATGCACACATTATTAGGCCTATATATTAGACTCATTAAATAAGATACTAATTTCATATCCTTCTTTACGCTACTGGACATTGCTTGCTATCACACGCATCTTATCAGACTCTGTCTGTAGGAGTTGAAAGTACACTGTTTACAAAGTATATGAAACAAAATGTGTGGTTACTGCTGAACACGACAACACTTCAGTGTGTGTGCACGCGTGCGTGGTGACTGAGGACATCTATGCCTTGATTTTGTGGAGGTAACTTTGCTGCACGACATGTAAACTATTTATGTCCTGTATGCAATGTCCTTTGTGTGGACATAAAGATAAGTCATCAATGTCCTTTGTGTGGACATAAAGATAAGTCATCAATGTCCTTTGTGTGGACATAAAGATAAGTCATCAATGTCCTTTGTGTGGACATAAAGATAAGTCATCAATGTCCTTTGTGTGGACATAAAGATAAGTCATCAATGTCCTTTGTGTGGACATAAAGATAAGTCATCAATGTCCTTTGTGTGGACATAAAGATAAGTCATCAATGTCCTTTGTGTGGACATAAAGATAAGTCATGCTTACTGGATTGTAAGATAGGTTGCACCCTCATTTTCCATTTTTTGGTATTGCGTTCTTTCTCTAAAAGGACAGACCATGTACAAAGCAGAGATATTTATGTAACAAAAATGCATTTAAATATCTGCACAGTTTCATGACATCAGTGCTTGAAATCAACTGAATCTAGAATTTGAGGAAAATGGGTTAATACTTAACTTCCAACTTCTTAATAATAATGTCAGACTTATAGCACTTTTTCTGGCATTTAAATATGCATTCCATAACAAATAACTTCATTAAAGCAAAGCAAAATAAATATAGGTTTAACAAGAACTACAGTAAAAAAAAAATATATACAATGGTAAAACAAAGGAAAAGGTAACTATTAGCTGAGAAATGCACATTCTTCTACAGAGTTTATTGATTGTAACTGGACATTTTCTGTCCCCTCCAGGCAAGAAGGGGGCACTGCTCCAGCCACAACCCAGGGAAAGGCCAGCGGAACCACTCATAAAATCTGCCTGGTGTGCTCTGACGAGGCCTCAGGCTGCCACTATGGAGTTCTCACCTGTGGAAGCTGCAAGGTGTTCTTCAAGAGAGCAGTGGAAGGTACAGAATATGACACTTGCACTTGATGCAAGGACAGAGGAAATTAAGAAAAATGTTTATGGTGAAGTGGCCCGTCAGTTACTATGAGCAGTTCAGACGAATAACTTGGTCTTAAGTCCATAATTTATTCTGACCCCTCCCTGAAAAGGCCTAGCTATCCTGACCCCATATCCATGATTTATACATCATTAGTGTGGACTTAGACTGTTATTCGTCTCAACTGCTCAATTTATGATTCTGTGACTGTTTAGAGTCTAAACAGTCACAGAAAAAAAACAATGATTGCAAATTGCAATGAAAGAACAGTTTTTGAGTGGTGCACTCTAATAACCAGCTTTGTCACTCAAACCACTCCAATAACCAGCTTTGTCTGTATCTATGTACCTATGTATGTACCTGTACGTGGGGCCCACAAGAATGAGCATGGTTACTATGGTCACTGACATTACGTCAGACCACAGCTGATCAGGCTATATAAGACCTTGCACCACTCAGTTCACACGGGTGTGATTTTTAATAATTTAATGATGATAATGACTCACATTTTTGAGTGGTGTAAACCACTCCTACAACTGGCTTTGTTAGTGCAGAAAAAATGAGCATGGTTGCTATGTTCACCCTGTTCACCCGGGTGTGATTTCATTACATCACTACAACTGGCTTTGTTAGTGCAGAAGAAATGAGCATGGTTGCTATGTTCACCCGGGTGTGATTTCATTACGTCAGACATGATTTCATTACGTCAGACAGGCTTACACAGGCTTACACCTTACACCACTCAGTTCACACGGGTGTGATTTTTTGTTTTTGTTTTGTTGGTACATTTTCACATACGTGAAAGTTGTCCTCTGCCTTTAATACAGTATTAATACAGTGCCTCAGAGGCAGTCTTATTGCCAGACACTACCCAAGACAGCTGCCCATTATGTCACAGTTTAATTTGCTCTGCGCTACAGTTTCAAATTGGCACGCGCGACACCAACTCACAAATATACTATATCATTGCCAGCTGTAGGGGTGGAGTCTTAACTTTAAGCGTGGAAAGTCTTCTGGAAGGATGCCCTCAAATTTCCTTGCTGATAACTCCTCAGAGATGCCTCCTAATCCTTGCTCCTTGGGGCAGGAGTAACAGACATGGCATAACCGTCAAAATGGCGAACCAACTTGAACTTCCGGTTCAAGTGAGGATAGGGGAGTGAGGAAATGCCAAGCAAAAGAGCAGGGTCATGTCGTTCCATACCAGGAACGTGCTGGGCCTCTAATTCAGCCTGGGAAATGGAGTTGGAGAGGCCACTCGGCCGCGCACCGATTATTATTTTATTTCCCTCCGGTGGTGCGGACCCAAATACTGTGTGTGTGTGTGTGTGTGTGTGTGTGTGTGTGTGTGTGTGTGTGTGTGTGTGTGTGTGTGTGTGTGTGTGTGTGTGTGTGTGTGTGTGTGTGTGTGTGTGTGTGTGTGTGTGTGTGTGTGTGTGTGTGTGTGTGTGTGTGTGTGTGTGTGTGTGTGTGTGTGTGTGTGTGTGTGTGTGTGTGTGTGTGAGAGAGAGAGATATTTGGCCTCTAATTCAGCCTAGGAAAGGTGTGACCGAATTATATAGGCCTATATAAAAAATGATAATGGAAGCCATCGTTCTCACAATAATACAAATCAAAATATTGTATTTTTAAAATTAAAATTGTTATCTGCCATAAATCTGCCATTGATGTCCTCCTATGAGACACAGACTGAGTAGGATTTTTTTCCCCATTTTATCATGAACATTAGTGAGGACCAATTATATGAAGATAAGTTCAAAAGTGGTAAAAAGAAAAAAAGTAAAGTGGTCCTTTCGTGGTTGAAAGCTGCAAATACTTCGGCGTATGCTCTAAAGGTAATAAAACAATCTCGGCAGTGTAGAATATTGGATTAAATAGCGGGTTATGCAGTAGAACAGTTGTCATGTAACCCTGTCATAATGATCACCATTTGCAGTTTGGGAATATTGCACTCAAACAAACCCTAGCTAATGACTGTCTACTCTAAACACACACGCATTTCTATAATAGATTCAAAGAGCACTGCAAAGATACTGCAGTTGATATTGTGTTCAGGCATTCCTCCTCACATTGACAGTACACGTTTTGTGAGGAAACATTCCCAAATTGCACATTGTGGCCACTTCTCCAATCTCCATGCCATCTTGAAGAAGTGCATCTTGCATTTATCTCTGCAGTTTCCGCACCAGTTATGATGTGATTATAACTCTGAAGTACACTCTTGGTTGGAGTCCAAAGCTAATGTGCTATTTCCCTTGCAGCCTTTGCTTTTTGCCATGTCAGTAACAGACCAACCGTCCTCCCCCTTGTGTCCCTCAGGGCAACATAATTACCTGTGTGCTGGGAGGAATGACTGCATCATAGACAAGATCAGACGGAAAAACTGCCCGGCTTGTCGCTTCCGCAAGTGTCTGATGGCGGGAATGAATCTAGAAGGTACGAACCAGCCTGTGTGTGTGTGTGTGTGTGTGTGTGTGTGTGTGATAGATATTGTATTATAAATATAATATCAAATGACAAGTCTTAACCACTTAAACCCTCTATACTTAATAAAAGTGACCTAAGTTGGCGCTGTACTTGGTGGGCCTTTTCCCCCTCTACACCAAATCTCTTTGCCGGAAATAGCCGATCTACAAGCTCACAATGCATCGTCGTTGCAAATTTGCGACACATTATGAGCTTGTAGATCTGCTATGTACGGCGAATGTTACCCCAGAATATGGATGCTAGATCTTTAGTGGTTAGAGCAGTGGTCAGTCTTACATTGTAACTACTTGATGAAAGCAGACGCCCTGTAAAGGTTGATTGTTCTCCGTTTGTTCTCCTCTTCACTGTAGCTCGTAAAACCAAAAAACTGAACCGCTTAAAGGGTGTCCAGCAGAGCAACCAGATAGAGCTGACCCCTCCCCCTCCTCCCGAGGTTCGGTCCCTGGTCCCCAAGTCCATGCCACAGCTCATCCCCACCATGCTGTCGCTGCTCAAGGCCATCGAGCCGGAGACCATCTACGCCGGCTATGACAGCACCCTGCCCGACACCTCCACCCGTCTCATGACAACCCTCAACCGGCTGGGAGGGCGGCAGGTTATCTCCGCTGTCAAATGGGCCAAGGCTCTTCCAGGTAGAATGGGTTAAATTTCATTCTATTTTTGTGCTCAAAAGAATGGGTTTGTTGTTGGATTCTGTCTTGTTTGATTCACTGAGGAAGTTAAGCTCATAATTCATTTGAACTGGCATGAAAACAACAAACCGTCTTCTCTATCACTCTCTTGTGACTGTATGTGTGTATGAGGTTTTGGTGACAGAAGTTCAAATTGCCAGTTTCATCTAAACTAGAGACAAACATGTTCTCGTTTTGCTATATAGGGGACAAGCCAAAACCCCAGAATACACCGGGTAACGGAATAGAAGTACACACATGACATAGAATGGTTGCTATTGTTGTCATTTTTAAAGTGTATGTATGTTGCTGTGCATTAGGCTTTAGGAACCTGCACCTGGATGACCAGATGACTTTGCTGCAATGTTCCTGGCTATTCCTCATGTCCTTCGGCCTGGGCTGGAGGTCGTACCAGCAGTGTAACGGCAACATGCTCTGCTTCGCTCCAGATCTCGTCATCAACGAGTATGTTTTGCAATCCTCTATAGAACTCATGATGTAGGGTAGCGTACAGTTGGTCTGTTACTGGCATGGCATATTAATGATATTATTATTATTATTAAAACTTAAAATACCACTTTTGCTAACTGCTTGCACCCCAGCAATCATATTCTGGGGGCAATATTAGCCAAAAATAGGGGCTAATATCATATCATATACCTATTCCATTGTGTCTAACAAAGAGTCAGCAATGTTTGTAAGTAGCAAATGTTATTATCCCCGCCAGACCAGAAGGCGGAGATTGTTTAGCTCCTGTGTGTCTGTGAGTGACCGTGTGAGTCTGTTTTGACCTATAGTGCAACTCTTGAACAGTGGGCACACCCATTTCTCCCCAGGTTGGCAGAGGGAGAGTAGCACCCAGGATTACAGCTTTTAGGCAATTGGCAATTGAAAAATGGGTTACAAAATCGTGGGCTAAAATTTTAAATACAACATTTTTTATTGTGGTTATAAACTCGATACCACGGTATGCCTTCACAACCGCAGTATTGCGGTTATTGCGCCTAGCCCTACTGTATATAGATTTACCAAATAAATTAAATCCAAAATAGAATATATGGGAATACTTACCGTACATTCTGTAAATAAGATATGTGCTTTGAATAACTTTGTGGTTTGTGCCATGTTTGTACCAGAGACCGCATGAAGTTGCCCTACATGTCTGACCAGTGTAACCAGATGCTGAAGATCTCCAGTGAGTTTGTCCGACTGCAGGTTTCCCACGACGAATACCTTTGTATGAAGGTGTTGTTGCTGCTCAGCACAGGTCTGTCTGTCAAACTCACACTTCTTCTTCTACTTAGACCTCTACTGTACCTCACCCTCCACTACAAACATCCATCCTCCTTTAACTTGCCAGCACAGTTAACTAGAAGAACTATTTAAGTCAGCATTCCAGGACGGTCAAGGGGTGGCCATTACGGACTAGCTTCTGTATAAACTGAGTTGATAATTATTTTTGCAAGCAGACACTCACTGTCTTCTAAGTTAAATATGGCAAAATTAAGTAAGTCAAAGAGTTTAATTCACAGTTTTGGGGATTAATACAGGTTTTTCTTGTCCATTCTTTTCTGTATCTAAATATAGTGAAGTCAAGCTACATAAGTCATTATAGAGTAAGACTTGCATGTGTTAGTTATGTAAACTGAGCTGCTTGATGTTACTGCTATTAAAACTAACCACAGAACTGAACAATAACATGGTTCATGACACGATTGCTTTGTTACTGTAGCTATTCCACAATTCCCATGTATATGTTCTAGCTGAATTAGCTTGACAGACAGTGTAACATCCGTTCTGTCCAATTCCAGTTCAATGCTCTGACCCCATTCTAACTTCTCTCTCTCTCTGTGCTCATTATTGATTCCTGTACCGAAACCCAATAACTCTAACCCTGTACAAACCAGGCATTTAGATTTTTAGTCACTTTCACATAGTGCGATCTTTGGATGCTAACTCAGACTTTGTCTCTTTCATTGCAGTGCCAAAGGATGGGCTGAAGAGCCAGGCAGTGTTTGATGAGATCAGGATGTCCTACATCAAAGAGCTGGGCAAAGCCATTGTGAAGCGAGAGGAGAACTCCAGTCAGAACTGGCAGCGCTTCTACCAGCTCACCAAGCTGCTGGACTCCATGCACGAGGTATGGAAATACTGTCTTATCGAATATACCCCCTCTTCTTCAACGAGGACTCATGTACTTGTGTTGTTTTTACAAGCCGTTTGGAACATCGGATCTTCCATGTTGTGATTGCACGGCTGGGAAGATCCCTCTCTCCATCTGGTCCACCCAGTCATCTTCAACCATCTGTTTGAATACCATACCTTGGATGGGCTCAGTTACTCCTTGTTGATAGATTTGGCATAAATATTTAATAAATATTAAATAACTAGCACTTCGATGTCAAATGCGCTGTTCCTAAATGTGAGAAGTGCATGAATCTTTACATGGCTTTCCACAATATGTTGTGATGCCTAGTAAATGCCTCGTTTATTTCTAGCCAATTGCCAATTAAAATAGCAATAGAGCGTCGCAGCCCCCCCGAGAGACCTGCAAAAGAATTCCCTGTTCATTTTCCTCATAGACTTTTCAAAAAGTATTTATTTAAAGACGTTTACGCTGCGGACAAAGCCAACTCGAGTTCATGACAATAAACACAATGTTTTGGGCCGATCAAATAATTTGATGAAAATATCGGCAGGATACAACACCTTTTTGTTTTGTTTTTCTTCTTACAAATAATTTGATCGGCCCAAAACATTGTTTGTTGTCATGATTTGTCACAACTCGAGTTGGCTTTGCTTCAAAGGTCTTTAAATAAATACTTTTTGAAATGTCTATGGGAAAAATGCATTGGGAATTATTTCCTGGGCCTGGCGTCGACATGAAAGGGGGTGGGACTGCTACGCTCTATTGGCTGTCCCAGTCTGGCAGCTAATCAGAGCTGTGTATACGTAAAAACAAAAGTGTCTAAATATGATTTCCTTGGCAACCCACCAAAACGGCTTGTTTTCTCCATGGGCAGAAAGAGAGGCTGGGAAATCATTTTAAAACAAATAGATTTTGAATTCACTTCTGAATAAACGTTCATAAGATGCTTTATACACTGGTGAATGAATATTACCCTTTTAATCATTTAGTCATTCAGCAGCTTTTACAGGCAACCCCTATAAAGTTCTGATACATGGTTGAGTAGTGATGATGATGGTGCTGTGTCTCTAGATGGTCGGCGGCCTGCTCAACTTCTGCTTCTACACCTTTGTGAATAAATCCCTGAGTGTGGAGTTCCCAGAGATGTTGGCAGAGATCATCAGCAACCAGTTACCAAAATTCAAAGCCGGGAGCGTCAAGCCGCTTCTCTTCCACCAGAGATGACTGTGTGTCCGCTACCACCTACCCACCTACCCCTCCCTCTCTGAGATACAATGCCTTAAAAGCCCACCACGCCCAACCCAGGATCCCTAGAGGAACGGACGAACAGAGAAGGAACCGTTAGTGGACAGAACCTGGAGAGATGGAGATGCTCTAAGGAGAGAGACAGAGGGAGCGACGGATGTTTCGGGAGCGAGTATGCAACTTGTGGTGGTTCACGGGCGAGAGAGAGTGAGAGACATTTATGTAGTTACGGGAGAATGAACGCAGAGATTTTAGTTTTGTCGAACGGTCTGAGATACAGTATATAATAACAAGTAGGATTGTTATTTTGTTTTGTAAGATTATGATATGAGATAATCATGGAGTGAAATAGGCTAACCATTCATGTCATCTCAGGTTTCTTATCCTTGAAAAACAACACAGTATCCGCAGTAGATGAGACAGATATCTATGTACAGGCTATTTTCTACATTTTTCAAATATCACACTTTATACAGTTTGTCCAGGTCCTCCTTACATGAGAAGATGACAAAGTAGAACTTGTGCTTTTAAATAAACAGGCTTGTAGACGAGTTTTTAGGGATTCACAAACAGGAACAGTGTGATTTAACAGTCACAGGAAAGCGACTGTTTTCCAAACAGTCATTTCAAAAGCTTAACGTTATCGCTTCAATATTGTTGGGACATAACATGGAATTTAGTTGGATAATTACTTTTGTTTTGTTTTTATGAGGATGTGTACAATTCACACAAGCTAAACTCTTCCAGGTTTACACGTCTGTTTATAAAAGGGAAACGGAGATGATGTGCCTTTTCGCTTCAATTTTGCTTTTTAGCTGTTCAGTTTGTACCTGTGTGAGAGTCCCTTCATCCATTCATCACAGTCTACCCTCATCATACCTGATTGTATTTTTGAAAGACATGCAGTTTCATATTTCCCCCTCCTCCGTGGCAATCTTAAGCCTGATTTATGCTTCGGTGACAAAAAAGGATAATTTTCCACTGAAACAAGTGTCTACACTTTTTCCTGTTGAAACTACTTTAATCTACTGTGGCAGCTTTGTCATCCTCTGCGTTTATATCACAACAGAAAAGAAGTGATCTTTAAACAGGAATAGGAGTGGAAAACTTCCTGCCGTGAACTCCCTCCCTCGGCACACGTTTGAGCACTTAACACCCCTTACTTAAAGGCTTTAAAAAGACTGTGAAAGAAGGCTTTCTGAGAGGCTGGACTGATCTCTGTACAGAAGAATATGGCTTTGGAAGGATGATGGTGTATTGTTTGTCTGTTTGTCAAGACCCCCCCCCCACCCCCCCAATTATGTGATGTGACTGGAATGTAAGAGAAATCTGCGTCGGCCAATCAGATTATAGAGGGCATGTTCTATGTTGGTCTTTTATGTACTAGAATCGTACATATGTCATGTTCCAGGCTGGCTGGTGTCTGTGGTTCAACCGTGGCTCGGAATGATGGGAAAGTGGACATCATTTACAAGTTTTTATTTCGTTTTTCTTAGGGAGCTACAAGTCATGATGGACAAATAGAAACCTCACATGCAGTCCCAATTTTGCCAAACATGATCCCCACTTGAGTCCTTTATAAACATGTTTTATAAAACACTGAACCCTAGTGTCCCTATTTGAGGGTAAAACAATTTGCAAAAATGGCCGATCTAATACATTCACAACGCAAAGCGTTGTGAGCTTGTAGAACGGCTTTTTCACAGAAGATATTTAGTGTAGTCTGGTTAACTAAGTATATAGGGTTTAAGTGATTAAGGACCACCAGTGGCAGGCATGTAATCTGGTAAAACCTCACACGGTTGTTGAGAACCTCAGATCTACCATCCAGGCCCCCTGCACCTCTTTTTAGAGACCTTTTAGGCACCTTGTGATAATGTTAAGCGCTTCTTATTGTGTGTTTGATGTGTGTGCGCACACGCTGCAAGCCGCATAATCGCATATATTTGCAGCGTGTGTGTGTGCGTGTGTGTGTTAATGCATAGACAAACCCCAATGTTTGAAAGCACTCTGTCTAGTATGTGACTCCACCTTGCACGCTCAGCTCATAGGCAGATTCCATCCTACATTCTCTGGGAACAATTTCAGTGCCAAACTCTTGTTTTTCTGCCTGTTTTAAATCATTTTGATTATAAGTCAGTGTTTATACTGTATCAGAGGAGAAACATGTATCCCAACAGTAAAGCTTGTGAAAGTAAACTTGTTTTTAAATAGAATTTATTTAACACTCACTACATAAACAAAATTATCACAACAAAGATCAATTTATTTCAGCTTTATGTTCTACTGCAAGAGATTCACTCGTTAATTGTATAATTACATAGCATAACATAGGTCTACCAGTAACTCATTGTGTTGTGAAAGTAAATGGGAGTTTGAAATATGTTTATTGTCATTTATTTTATTTTTTTGTCATTTTAGCGCCATTTGGGTTTGTCTGCTTAGTTTGTCATGGCTGTCTTTAATACCCGTTATGTTTTTGTGTTTGAAAGCACAAAATTCACTAATGAATCTGAATCTTAAAGCCGAAATTGTTCTACTCCTCTAAAGAAAAAACGCATATTGCTCTTTTTCTTAACAGCGCCAAAGGTGGCACGCTGTCCATATTTTAGATGATTGGATATCAAGAGTCTTTGGGTACTCTGAAAAGTGCTATATACATTTGAGATATTGTTATGATTATTAAGAGTCATTTGGAAACTGCATTTTCTGTTCATAGATAACCTATTGGAACAGAAATCGAGCAGTACAGTAAATGTCATTCTCACACACAACCATAGATACAGTACTCTAATGTGAAGCTACTGGGGTGATACTCATTACTTAATAACTCCCGTGCTCAGGTCACCATTGGTTGAAGTTTGATGAAGTGTTTGTGGTCACCATGTTCACTGGTAGACTGTAAAACAAAACAAAAACGATGTTTTTAGTTTGGACTCCCCACATGGTGTGCTTGTGTGTTTTATGTTGTTTTAAGACTGATCAGGTAAGTTTTCCGGGTGTGTATGTGCTGCCATGCCGATTGCCTAATTTATGCTCCATCATACACTGAAAATAGCCATTCTACAAGCTCACAACACGTTGCAAATGTGACACGTTGTGAGCTTATGGATGGGCTATTTTCGGCGCGACACCGTCGTGCGACGAAGAATAAATCAGGCTTATGTCATCACAAGTGTCATCCTCCCAGCCGTTCAACTCCTCCCCATGTCCCAAAATGAATGATTGTGTTTTCCTTTTGGGTGATTCAATAGATAGTTGTGAAAACCTTCCTTTTTAAACTGCAGAACGGTTACTTTCACATCCAGTGCGTCTTCACAACTCTGCTGCTGCTGCTGTTCAGAACCTCTTTTTTTAACAGATATACAAAAAACACACTTGCCTCTCTCCTCAAACGTATAGGCTACGGTCACCTTCCTGTTGTAGACGTTTTACGAGGACAACCGAATATGCAAAGGAAATGCCAGATAAACATACTATTTCATTATTGCATGAAAAGACATTTAACTGCTTCCTTTGATGTATTGTTCTTACTTTAAAATATAAGCTATTCACACACAGGAGTTTTAACACTTATCCTTTATCTCTGCAGGCCAGATTTTCAGGAAAAGATGTATGCTTGTGTCAGTAAACTATTCAGGCAGACTGCACACAATGGAAAGCCTATTTGAAGTTTGAATACAAGGTGACCAAAGCAAATAACAGTCAAACTTTCAGCATATTTCAACATAACTCTAGCTCTTAGAGGACAAGTGTACAGCACTTTGTTTTGTAACACATTTTGTATTATATCTTGACGGCTTTGGTCAAATTGTGTAATACTGTGAATAGTAAAATAGTCCGTTTTTTGTTTTGTTTAGTTTTCCACACAAACTGTTTGTGAAAGTAATCAACCAGCTTGAATCTAAAAAAGAAAAGAAATTTGCACTACCCAAATATTGTTTGAAAATCTATTTTGTATAAAATATATGCAGACATTAACTTTTGAGAAATTAAGGGCGGATCACGTTCACTGGTATATGCTTTCTTTAAAGCTTTGTTTTTGCTTAAAGTTTCAATTATGTACATATAATCCATTGTAAAAAAAATGTGGTGTATTTGTCTCAAAATAATAGTTTTTCTATATCCTCTGTATTATTTCTCTAGTGTGAATTCCTGTTGATCTTTTCCTCCATTGATTAAATGTTGAACTATGTCTTTGTTGTGTGGTACTTCTCAAAACATGGAACTGTATGCGATGTATGACATGATATTAACTTGATTCTGAACAATGGAAACGGTAAGCTTTTAATGGTCACAGCAAGTTCATTAAATAAATGAGCTTTTCCATCACAGTGCTTGTTTCATTGACTCAGTCAAAATCTACTGACTGAAGGGAGTTGGGTGTGAATTCTCAAACTATCTATTTTGAGTTTATAATGCCTTTTCTGTCAGGCATTTTGTGTTCCTTGTATCACATTCTGAATGATAGATGAGGGGAGTTATCAGTTCTGACAACTGGACCAAGAGGTGGACAGTAACTGAGTAAATGTACTTGAGTACTGTACTTAAGTACATATTCTGAGGATCTGTACTTGAGTATTTGAATTTTTTATACTTATTATTCTTACTCCAGTACATTTCCAAGACATATGTCCCCACTTCTGCTCTCACACTAGTTGTGTCCTATAACTGAATTGTGAAAAAGTACAGCAAATTGTTGATGTGAAAAATAAGAAATGTACTTGTAACTATTTAAAAGCATCTACTCTTGAATACTTAAGTAGATTTAAAAGCATGTCATGTTTTACTACTACTTTTACTTCAAGTAAATTTGACCAGGTTGTATTTGTACTCTTACTAGTACTGGGGTCGAGTACTCTGTCCACCTCTGTAGTGGGACACTTAAAAGCTAATATGGAAACTTGCATTTGAGTTCAAATCTCAGTTGAGTTCAAGTTCAAGGTGCAAACCTTCTTGGGGAAGGAATTATTTTCACATTTGTACCTCAGGTTTGATCTTTGGAGCAATTATACTGTGTATTGTATTGGTTGAAAAGGAGCTGGAGGCTCATTCCTCAACCAGTTGTTTAAATCGCATTCTGACTCCTGTGACCTTAACATTCTTTCACTGTCTTGTGCACAAACAACATTACAAGATGTCATTACTAAAACATGCCATACTATTAGTGTTATAGTAAATCATGTAATACTATGCTATACACTATGTTATAATAGCAATATGTTGTGTTTATTATATTTTTTGTTTTATTGTTATAGTGTTTATTACATTTGTATATTTAATGATTAAAATGACATACTATAACAACAAACATCGCATGGATGCACCTGGGACGTATCCTCAGTGATGTATCCCAAGGTCATCAGGGTTTCGGGTCTCTCGAACAGCATACCCCTCACTCAGGCGACCCAGCCGGGGTGATCAAGTCCTGACTTATGTCCCAGTAGCTACCCTCGATCAGTCCCATTAGGGCAAGACCAAGGCCACACAATCCATTGCTCCGGAACTACTCTGCCAGGACTGGGAGAACCAGATTCTGGCACGTGGAAGGACTAGGCTCTGTGGGTTAACTCCTGTCCGGCCCCCTCCTCATCAGGAACTCTATGGAAAATACAGGATCAACCTCAATCTAATTGCAAAAAAAACAAACTCAACTGATTTTGTATCTTCAATATATCCTGAATAACAGAAAAAAAGTTGCCTGGAATTGTCTGAGGGGAAGTGTTGAAAATGGCCTGTACAGTATGGCCACCATAGACATCCAATATAAGGCAAATATTTTCTAAATTTCCTTTTGCTTTAAGTAGCATGTGACATGTCAAACTAGGGTGTTTTCATGATGCTGAATCCATTCCAAGCATTAGTTTTGCATAACAACACACTAATAACGGCCACAGCCGTCATCACAAATGTGATGAGGTCAGCACATTTGGCAAGTAGCTATGGCCGTTATTAGCCCAAGGAGTGTTTTTATGCAAAACTAATGCTTGGAATGGATTCCGCATCATGAAAACCCTCTAGTTTGACATGTCACATGCTACTTAAAGCAAAAGGAAATTTAGAAAATATTTGCCTTATATTGGATGTCTATGGTGGCCATACTGTACAGGCCATTTTCAACACTTTCCCCTCAGACAATTCCAGGGAACTTTTTTTCTGTTATTCAGGATATATTGAAGATACAAAATCAGCTGAGTTTGGTTTTTTTGCAATTAGTTTGAGGTCAAATTACATTATTACTGGACTGACCTGTGCGTTGCGCCAGGCTCCCAGCACCAGGCACTTCATTCAGGAGTGGTGGATTATAATTTGGGCACAGGCTGGGGCGCTAACCCATACTGCTCACCCAGGTGCTGTGTACATTGGTCACCAGACTATACCTGGTTGTCACATAGTCTATTCCTATGAGTCACTATAAATAGAATATTATACACAATTTCATACTACTGTATTTTATGTCAGGAGTGGACTATGGAGACTCACTGCACTGTGTTCTTGTATCTGTTTATTTTTTGAAGGCAATCTGGGAATCCATTAGTTATATAGGCTACAGTATAATGTTAAAGGTATGGTAAGTTAAATAAATGTTAAAAACCTTTGTATTTTGATAATAATCATTGCATATTTGTTTGTTCAGTAACTGATATCGTTTCTCTCCAGCTCTTACAAAATGCATTTTCAGGTGGGGATATCAATTTTATCCAATCAAGGTTCAATTGGAAGTGATGACATAGAAATGAAGAGACAAATTTGGAACTGGGACACTATAATAAATTAAGCTGATTTGAACCACGGCAGTACGTAGGCTATAAATGAGTTCAGTTGAAGTCAATCACAGCCGGGTCAATCATCCATCCCCGTCAGTTTTTACTGATGATTGATTGGAAACACCTACTGGGGTTTAGTGGCACTCAGCGTGTAGTTCAGATGACCTGAACTCTCTCCCCTTTCTTTTCCCCTTTTTTATTTTGTAATGGAGACACAAACGCTGATGTCAGTTTTACTCCATTATTTCCGTGCATGTGTTCTAATGTTTCTTGTCAGTAGTGGACCTTGTGGCCTCGTGGTGAAATCTCTAGATGTTGACGTGTTCCCTCATGCACCCTCCCTCATGTTCTCCTCATTGTTCAAAGCCATGTCAGAGCACGGAAAGAACAGCTGGACCACAGATCTAAAAGAAGACATGTTGATGAAACCTGACTACAGATATATAAGATACATGAGAGATGTTCATAAGAAGCTGTCGAGGGAGCGCAGGAGTTTGAATGGGGGGGACAACAACCAAATCAACACAATTCGACTGATAAAGCCTCGGGGTGAATGTATGGACCCAAGCAAAGGTAAGTGTGTGTGTGTGTGTGTCCAGTAGGTTTTACTTCTTTGTGTAATTTCATGAATGATGATATGATATAGCCTACTGTATGGCTTTTGAGTTTCTCTCCTGATTGGACAAAATTGGTTGGCTATCCTGACCTGAAAATACATCTTTATGATCTTCTGTTTACTATTAAAAGAGCTGGACTCTGCTGGAGAGACAGAGAGACTGTTACTGAACTCTCTAGCTATAGGGGTCTTCAAGTCTTTTCAGGCCAAGGACCACTTAGCTGAGAGAGGGACGAAGCAGGGCCAGGGACCCCCAGAGACCCCCACTACATTTGTATAAAACATGCTTTGGCGGCATAGATTGGTGGCATAGATTCGTTTGACATTCCATCACTGTTGTGCAAATCAAAAATGTTGTTTACACATTATACTTGATGATAAGAGGATTAAGTAAAGTAAGTCACTTGATGATAATGTTTCAGACATTTAAATTATTTTGAAAAACAAATAGCCAGCCCATAGAGCCCCGTTGAGTACACCAAGGTTTTATGTTAGAAATGTTGAGTATGGGTCCCTCCCCAGCATGTATAAACTGCCGGATGCTAACTTGCATATGTTGAGCAATTTTCATAATTTGCATAATATGTGACCATACCATTAACAACCTACAGAAGGCAAGAAAATCTAAATTTCATCATGCTTTATGTAGCATGTGACGTGTCAAACTAGGGAGTTTTCATGATGCTTAATCCATTCCATGCATTAGTTTTGCAAAAAAAACACCCACTGGGCTAAAAACAGCCATAGCTCTTGCCCAAATGTGCTGACATTTTTTGTGCAAAACTAATGCTTTGAATTGATTCAGCATCACGAAAACCCCCTAGTTTGACATGCCACATGCTACTTAAAGCATGATGAAATTTAGCTTTTTCCCCCCTTATTGGTTGTTAATGGTATCACATATTATGCCAATTATAAAAATTGCTCAATTAGTTATATAGGCTACAGTATAGTGTTAAAGGTATGGTAAGTTAAATAAATGTTAAATATACAAGTTGGCATCTGGCAGTTTCTACATGCTGGGAGTGGGGACCCATACTCAACATTTATAACATAAAAGTTTGGTGTACTCAACATGTCTGGGTTCACATTCTGGCTGGATTATCTAGTAAAGGACCCTCTAATGAAAATAGAGCTATTTCAACAACAAAATATCACTTGCTGAATGACTGACGAAGTCGAAGTGATTATTATGACTTATAAAGTGATGACTCAGTATGAAGTGACTATACAACGCTTCAATCATAGAATATTGTCAGGGTTTACCATGCTGTCAAAAAATATATATATTTTATAATTGGTATAAAACTTTCTGATTTGATTCAAATCATTCACATATAATGTCAACAATGCATAGCCTAGCACTTGAGGTGCTTTAAGTAATGTGGGTGTATGTTGATCCTCAATTAAGTTCTGTAAAATCATTAAATGGATGAGGGTTTTCTTTTTGTACCCATTTTTGTGATTGACAGTGTAGCGTACTGTACTGATGTATGATTTCATCCCCACAGAGTTATTTATGGAGGATGTCTTCTACAACCTGGATCAATTGAGAGACAATGAGCAGCTTTTGAAATCCATTCTATTGCTTTCTTTTGACCAACACCAAGAAGTGCCTCTCTCTGCTGTGTGCTACCTGAAGGTCAAAGAGCAGCAGAAGGATTTGAACCAGTGTATGCTTTGCCCCGGCTTCCACTCTACCAACTTCACAGTAAGTGGAAACGGACGTCGCAGGGAGAACTGGGTGGAGGTTGATATCAGCACATTTCTCCTCCCAATCTTGAGGTTTCAGAGGAAGAACCTGCATCTGCTCATCAAGCTGAGCTGTGCAGGGGACAAGAACAAAACTCCAATAGAACCTGCTATGCGGTCTCTATCTCTCCTCCTCTATCTCAATGACCCCAGCAAGCAAGCCCATCAGTGGTCGCCTGGGAAAGCAGCTCAGAGACTTGTTACTTCAACGAACCAACTTGACCGGGAGGAGTTCAAACCCAAACGAAGGATTGGCGGCAGGAGGAGAATCAGGAGGGAATCTCCAAAGAGCAAAAGAGGTGAGCAGAGCCTGGAGAGTCAGCTACCGGACCTTCGTCCCAGCTCTGAGTTCAAAACAAACGACTGTTCCTTGTATGACTTCAGAGTGAGATTCAGTCAGCTCAAACTAGACCACTGGATCGTTTTCCCTCCCAAGTATAACCCCAGGTACTGCAGGGGCCAGTGTCCGAGTCCAATGGGCTTCATCTACGGATCCCCTGTCCATACCATGGTACAGAACATAATCTATGAGAAGCTGGACTCCTCTGTGCCGAGACCCTCGTGCGTCCCCTCCCATTACAGACCTCTGAGTGTCATGATATTCGAAAAGGATGGATCCTATGTCTTTAAGGATTTAAGAGATATGGTGGCCACCAGGTGCACTTGTCGCTAAGTCCACTTCTACATTATGTATTTGAATAAAGTACAAGCTGGACAGCGTATCGACCATAAACCCTTCTTAGCAGTGGATTAATTCACTAGATGTTGACCATTACATAACCTGCCTAGGCTCAATGACGTCGGTTAGGAGTTGTAAAACGTTGATGTGAGCTGTTTTATTCCAATGAAAATGAATACATTTGTAATTTATTTTTCTTTGATTTGTTTTCTATTATTTAATTAATAGGTGGGGGTGTTTCTTTAACAGAGAATTTGATGCACTTGACGAAGAAAATGTATAATTTGTTATTTAAAGTTTTTCTTAATTTATTTTAGGTGGTGGGTGGTCTGTCTATTATTTAACACGGTAATATGTCATACCTTTTACATTCCTTTTTATCCCTTGGGATTACAGATGATTGTCTGACAACTGTTTTCCCTAATGGAAATCTATCAAAATAGTGTGTATTTATTACCTCTGGTCATCACATGACGGCATACTTATGAATTTGTACTGACAATTCTGTCTAACTCTAAATGCATGTCATGTCTATTTATGTAAATTGAATGTATGTACTATGTCTGTGTTCATCTGATGGATGGCTGTTCACATTATGAGAAACTTTGAAAAAAAGGAATATAAATTAAAAAAAAGTTAGCATGCAGAGATTGTGGTGTCTGTTCTCAGTTGCTCTATACTGAATTACTAATGTGTCAATATTTCCAATAAACATATAGTAAAGACAAATGGAATACATTCATAACATCCCATGGATGGAATAAATGTATTTCTTGGCAATGGTTTTATGACAATGAAACGATCTACTTGATGTGGTACTGCCAGCTATTTATTTTCTCTGCTTCACCACGTGATGGCAGTAGCGTCTAGCCGTCTAAGATGCCAATGGAAAGGTTTAGTCTATGAAATGCTCACGAGTGGATTGTTAAAAGTAAACTGGTCCTGTGTATTAATATTCATCAGGACATTTAAATGCATAAAATAAACTATTTGTAATTATTGCTACCCATAAACAAAATTCCAATACCCCAAATCTCGGCCACTCGCTCACTCCAGGTGACCTGCTGAAATATGTGACAATCATGTGGACATCACATAATCTCAGTGTCCGAACGTAAATCATTGTGGTTTGTTTATAGGCAGAGTTCACTCTAGCGGTATTTAGGCAACGTATTTAAAGACCTCCATGTAAATTGTGTTTAGTCCACAAGATGGTCACATATTTCGGCATGTATTAACCAATTTCATCGTAACACCACTGCTGTAAGTGAGCGAGTGAGATTTTGGGTATTGGATTTGGAATTTGGCTGACATACACATACCGGTATCTATGTTGCTAATGGCCGGGAAGCCATTTTAGCACAAATAATTCATACATAAATCAAATAAAATAAAGTCCAAATGCTTCACATACCAACCATGGACATAACATTGGTTTAATAAATGCTATTTAGGGAAAAGAATATTCCCATTTTATTATTCGATTAACAGTATATAAAGTTGTGTGCATAGTTTAGAGCAGAGCCATATACTGGTTTAGAGTAAGCCAGGTGCAAAGTCGACGTTTCGCAGTTAAAGGTCCGCTGACATTCCTAGAATTCCTATTGCTGGTATTGTACATCACGTGGTCTGACTGAAAACAGTTTGAAACCACGCGCGACGCGCTACGGCGCTAGCAACAAGTGGCTACTAGGTCAGGCTAGCGTTTTTGACGGTACATTTAGCGTCATATTGGCTATAAATGTAATTGGAAAAAAATATTTTTTCGCTCGAATCTCTTAGTTAGAATGCAACTGAGGTTGGCGTGGGATTTTTTAGGGGAACTGCAGCACAATCGCAAATTTCGGGCTCGAGTCCCACGTTCCCCCGGTCACCAACACCCCTGTCTGCCCGCTCTGAGACCCGCAGCCCTGCAGCGTGACTACGGACTGTCTGCTGTGGCCTCTGCCCGCTCTGACAGCTCTCATCGCCGCAGCGCCTGTCTAATGTACCGCTGTTCTCTTCCCTTCCTTTCGTCCCCTCTCAGCCACAGGACGAAATGTATACCCTCTGCAATACCGTCCTTAGTTACCACAACATTGTTCAAGGGAACTTGTGTGTTTGTTTATTCATTGTAAATAATAATCAATATCGCTATTATCGCCCTGGTTGTCCGAGCCGCTCCGCGGGTTTGAGGCAGTTTTGGCCCGGGGAGGCTGCGTTGCCTCTGGTCCCCGCAGTGAGACCTGATCATGCAGGCATACTGTAACACACACATGGGGGCGCGGGACCTCTCTCTCTCTCTCTCTCACACACACACACACATCGCATCTTGCAATGGAGGACGGACTCTGGCACCATTAGCGAAGCGTTATTTGAAGATGGGGACTTTAGTGGAGCAACCATCATTGCCCTACCAGTTTGAACCCCTGGCTTCTGGCTCAGCAGCTACGGAGGCAGTTGATGGAGCTGTCGGAGGTGTGAAGCCATGGCCGCTGATTATCGCATGGGTGACAAAGCTTGGTAAATAAACACAACTCTTCGCGTTCACAACGGCTACACTATACAGGCTAAAACATATCGATATAATCAACTTGGTAAATGAACGTCACCCCCACTTGATCTAGTAAGATTATGTTCCAACGTGGACTTTGTGAAATACTGTCCCCCAAAGAAAATGTGTGCTGTAGCCCTTACTTTTCTATGGAGAGCCAACACAAGCACAGGGGAGGCTTGTGATAACTGGCATAAGTGTTATAAGAGTTTTTATATACAAAACGTTTAGACATTTTAGTCCACTCACAGTGACTCACTCACAACATTTATACACAAAGTACACCCTGGCTTCTGTCTGGGAGATATGTGTGTTAGTGCTTTGATTCTAATTATCATTATACACCCTGAAGTGAAAGGAAATACATTTTGATTGATTGATTGAATCAATCAAAATGAAGTGAAAGGAAATAAATAAAACACAAAGGTCATGTATTGCCTTTAGACAATCAAAACCAGTTAGAAATATTACAATACAGCATTGAATGTGATATGTCACTTCATGTTGATATGACACTATCAGGAATAAAGCCAGAATTGGAGATGAGTAGCCTACCATGTTTTGTTGGAATGTAAGAATACTAGCATTATGAATTTCAGGCAAAAATACCTGCCAATTAATTTTATTACCCACCCATCTATGTTTAAATTAATTGCATTACTAAAATCTGAAGAACAAAAAGTCATCTATAAATTCGGTGCTTTTCTGAAAAATGTTCTTCCACTGTTAAAATAGTGAATCTGTGCTCCATACCATGTGATTGTGGTCGTGATAAAATGATGATGAGGAAATGAAAACATGTCAAAAAGGTTGCAGATCCATGCACTTGACTGCAGCAGGTCACCCCCATGACCTCAATGCTGTACTGTCAACATAATACATAAATGTTTTGAGTATAATAGACAAACTAATTTTGTATCATGATAGGAAATTGAAATGTAGTACTAGTATATGATGAATCTAAAAACATGTCTCTCCAAATACAGGTCATGCCGCTATTACAGGCACCTGGGATACAGCAAATTCGTCCGTTGGTGTTGGAGTTACATGGGCTGCTTTGTCCTCCCATCCTGTGTTGATTCGTGTGAGACATGAAATCCCCAATGCTCATGATTCACCATAGAGGTTTTTTGGCCCCTCTTGGCTTCCAATAACAGTTTTATAAATTACTCTTCAGTATTGTTTACTTTCAATTAATTATCTAAAAGTATTCCTGTTTTTCATTCATTGGTAGAATGTTCCCACACTAGTGAAGTTTGTAAAGGAACTACAGCTAATATTTCATGTTGTTGCTGTCCACCTACCGTAATTCCTTTATTGATTGTATGTTGGTTATCTCTGCCCTACCAAGCTTATGTAGATTATATGTTGGTTTGTTGGTTATCTGCAGCCTACCAAGCTGTGGATTCTGAACATTTATTTGATTGAATATGTATTTGTTTCCCTGACACAAAAGGGGGAAATAACTAACTAAATAAACATATCAATATCAGTATTGGCTAAATTGTTATCGGTATCAGCCAAGAATTTCTTGCATCCCTAATCAAAAATCATTATTTATTCAGAATTTGACCCAGACTACCATTTGAGATTTTAGCCTCTCAGAAGACCCAAGACATAGAATATTGTCGTTGTTGGATAAAATGTTGTTCACATTTCCATGCTGTATTGATGTGTCATTGTAGGAGAGATGACAGGCAAACGTTGAGCAAAATAACAATTCTACATCATACCCATTTAGGACTGAGACCAAAACCTGTTTCTATAAAAGTGGCTTTCAAACTATTTCATGTCAAATATGTATGTAATTGACCGTGGACCCCCATCTCAAAATGTTGTTTCAGGGACCTCCCAGAAACGTTCGCTGTGAATGAATATTATATTCAAAGATTGGCACTCATTTTCATGATTTTTCAAAAATGCCAGATCTACAAGCTTGTAGATCTGCTATATTTAGTTTGTTTTATGAGCTTGTTGATCTATTCTATGCAGATCTGCTATTTTTCAATATTCTTCAAAGTATAACATAATGCACCAAACAGGGTTCCTGTCCTGAATCCTGAATTGTAATGCATGTGCAATAATTGTACTCTTGAGAGCATAAAATGAAACCAAATGGACCAGATCTAAAAAGGGTCCATTGGTAATGGTTACAAACTCTCCATTTAGCTGGGCCCATGGGGACAACCTGGAATCCCCTCAAGGACCACTGGTGGTCAGGGCCACTGGTTGAAAACCATTGCATTGGACTATATGACATTATAAATGCATAATTTCCGTACATGGTATTTTATTACAATAAATTAGGACTCTGGTAGAGGGGGCAGGTTGAAATGCTTGGAGTCCTTGGATCCAACATAAATAACAGAATATTCGTGAAGACGCATGAGGGAACGACCGTTCTGATGAGCAGACATCCCTAGCACCAACGGACAAAGTTCCGGTAGGCTGTGTACCGGTACTGCCTATTGGGCAGAGAAACAGACTGTGAGACATGATTTACTGTACATGGGCTTTGATGGTACAATTTTTGTACAACTGTGATATAATGACTTGAAACGACAACCACATGCACTCTGGCCACGTTCAGGTGTTTAGACAGATATCTGGTGTTGTGTTCATGATGTGATCATGCAATGGTTCAATTATTGACATGGTTCTGTTAGTGAGTGACATGTTGCCTCAATGTAATGGTTCACTGGACCCAGGGGTGGTCGTTTAGATGGGTCCCAGGGACATATTACGAGTCCTACTTCAACAACGTTAAGAGTACAGTATTGCATCCCAGAGTCTAAGGATGTCATTTTCACTTCAAACTGCAATGATGTAAATAGCCTGCATCCTGGGCTATTTGCATCATTGCAGTTCCAAGTGAAAATGACATGGTGTATTTTATTGACATGCAGATCCATGGTTCCTTTATTGATAGGCTATATGTGAGACATGACAACAAAGGTGATATAAGTGAAAATTAAATAGTTTTGTTTGTAAGATGACTGTTAGTTCGTTCTATTGGAATAATGGCATGGTTCTGTGGCAAAATAAATAATAGCTTATGCAACAATTCTGAATCATTTACATTGTTCTGGGTTGTTCTGGTATGTTCTTAGTCAAATATGTTCAAAATTGGAATAATGGCATGGTTCTGTTGTGAAGTTGCAATGTGATTCACATGACGTTATACATCATTGATTGATTGACATTTTTATTCAGCTTGTAGAATGGGTAGGCCTACATTTCAAGCACAAGTGAATACAACAAGAAGATGAAACCAGAAAAGCACCAAGACTGGTTTGGTTGTAATCAGGGATGAAGTTTCATCCGAGTCACATTCAACATTAGCTCTGGTCCATAGCTCTAATGCCAGCAAAGGGCATTAGGGCTATTGACCAGAGATAATTCAACATGCACTATATATACTATACACGATGCAATACTGAATATGATAAAACAGCATGGTTTCTACATGTCACACTTTACCCCCATATATTATTATTATATTGGTATTTTTTAGCCTGTGTAGCATAGGAGCAGGACGATATAGTTGGCCATGTTGTGTTTATTTACCAATCTTTGTTGCTCCACCCCGTTGATATCTTCCACGTTCGATATTGGGATGAATGATGGGGAGTCCTCAACCTGAAATGTCGCTTCGGTGCTACCGAGGCACAGATTCTGTGCGTGGGTAAAGTGCGCGGGGCATCTGAGGGTCCCTTCGTTGAGTGTTTTTTTTTGCAAAACTAATGCTTGGAATGGATTCAGCATCATGAAAACCCCCTAGTTTGACATGTCACATGCTACATGCATGATGACATTTTTAATATTTTGCCTGCTATAGGTTGTAATTGGTATGGTCACATATTATGCCAATTATGAAAACGTGCAAGTTAGCATCCGGCAGTTTCTACATGCTGGGGACCCATACTAAACATTTCTAACATAAAACGTTGGAGTACTCAACATGTCCGGGTTCACTTTTTGGCTACTATGCTATTTTTAGAGTGTTTATCCATGGATGTGGATATGTACAATATATATGATTTCAGAATAGGGCATTTTTAGATATTAACCCCTTCATGCTTAAAACAGCAAAATCCCATAAAATACAATATAAATCAATGCAAATGCAACACATTTTCATTGCAAAATAAATGTGGAAGTGGTCATATCTCCTTTCCACCACAACCCCTTGATGAATTAACTCCTTCAGCCCTATTGTGAGCATTCTACACCAAAACATCAACAGAACATTGTGTGCATGACAAACCATATATAATCATTCATACTTATACATTATTATTACACATAATTATAAAGTGTGCATGCTGCACACTTTATAATTGCACAAATGCCATCTGGGGCAGGTTTGTATTCTTCAGGTAGATTGTTAGGGCTCAGTGGCCTGATGTGTCTTTTTCCATCCAAACTACTCTGGGTCCCATGCCGGTGGACTTGGCTTTCTCAATTTGCATCCCATCCTCAGTGAACATGGCGGTTAAGATTGGTGCCAGCTCATAGGCGAGGGCATCCTCCACATGAACCTCACAGTCACTAGACAGGAGTATGATGACCCTTGAATAGATAGCATTTAGGTCATACACTTTGAGTGTATTATTTGAATGGATTTGGCTGTTGTTGCCACCATCTTCACTTTAGATGGGATGGTCTTGTGAAATACCTTTGACCAGGACATCTTTTCTAAATCTTGAAAAATTGTGTTCCCACTCTTTATAGTAGCCTCGCAGTGGCCAGACACAAATCTGCTCAGGGCCAAGGTATTCACGGTCCCTTGCTTCAAGGTTATTCTAATAATCCATTCTGCACTGTGGCCGTACCTCATGAAGGTGAACCCTATGAACTGGTTGGTCCACCGACAATTTCATGGTGTCACATAAAAATACCTTTTAACATGTGGAAGTAGCTTTTCATGTAGTGGGGTTCCGTCTCAATGTTAAATTTAGTTGTCATTTACAACTCATGTAAAAGTTTAACTTTCACTACTAATTTGAAGGTGAGGGTCTATAGAACCATTTTGGTTCAGTGGCAACCACCCAGATAAAAAAAATGGCCTCTAGGGGGCGTACCCCCCATTAGCAAAACATGTTCTGTTGTAACTTTTGATTGAATTATCCAATCTGAACACATGAGATATGTATGGATTCACAATCCGGAGTAGCATTTGGTACTTAGACCATATTACACATATAATACCCCCCCCCCCCCCCCGTATTGGTGTATATCCACAAAAATAGCAAGTAGTCCAGCATCTATGTGCAGTATTTTGATGGAATTGTGCACTTTACAATAAAAGCATGACATTTGGCACACAGTTGGAGCATGCCATAAGGAACATTGTTGACTATGGGGCCATCACAGATTTGTCCCGTGGTAACCATGGCAGCCATTTTCTAAAATGGCCGCCGCCTGCTGTTAATTTACCAATTCAGGTTCTAGACCACCTAGGATCTTGATTCTGGTGACTAATCCTACATTGTCAAGGATGAGGAATACAGTGGTACTATTTGTCCTGTGACCATGGTAGACATTTTTCATAATGGCCGCCACCTGCTGTTATTTTACCAATAACTCCACCACATGAGGTGTGGTGAGGGTCTATTTCAGGTGCAGGTTGAGTTTAGCCTGGCGCAGCCAGGTTGAGTTGCTACTGACAGGACATACAGGAGGTGGGCTTTCTGACCTTTGACTCGTCCCTTTAAGGCACAGTGTTTTTGGTGGAGACTTGCCTCATGACATCGTTGCTGCGGCAGTGGCACACTCTGGGTCTCTGGGGCATTGTATCTTGGCGGCCTCCTGTCAGTGTTTCTCCATACTTCTCAATGAGCTCTGTGTTCTGTGACATTCTGACATGATAGGGACACAGAGAACGACACTCATGCCCCATTCAGTGTCTGCACATCCTGCCTGATAGTTCTGAGGGCAGATCTTCAGGTGTTCGGTTGAGGCCGAGTATTTCCACTGCAGCGGGAAGAAGCATTGTGCGTTCTGACCCATCGCCAAGAAGGGCATAAGTGTCGAGGGAACAGTCACCGTCGTGAAATATAACTCAAGCTACTTTGAGTAGGACCTTTTTCCCGTCAACTGGCTTGTCAAGGTACAGCACCTCGGCAGTGGTGTTCACCAGACAGCTCTCATCAGGCCTCAAGCAGGACTTCAAGGTGTTTGCCAATGCACAGGCTACATGGCCTCCTGAGATCACACTGGGCAGCTATAGGTGTGATCTACCACAGCGCCAGCACCACTTCTTGGTTCGAATCCATTCTGTGATCGGTTCTGTCATGAGTCTCTAGTACACTGAAGTGTTCGTTAATCTCACATAATGGACAGTATGCATTAGCTTTCCCTGTCTCTTAGGGTGGGGTTGCAGCCTCGCACTCCGTCTTCAGAACCATGCAGAACTGTGGCATATCTGCCCATTTTCTGAGGTAACCGCTGGGTGACGTTGGATGGCAGCAGGTTTGAGTGATAATTTGAGGCGGGCAAACTTACTCGGGTCTCTGTTGGTGAAGTCGGGGATGGTAGGTCGTGGCCCCCTGTATTGCTGCTCCACTGTGTTATCTGGTGGGGGGTACAAGGGCTGGTGTTCTGGCAATGCCGGATACTGGCAGTTCAGGGGCAGAGCTGGTTGGCCAGCTGGAAGGGGGTCTGGCTAGGAGTACACTCCTGGTGTTATGACCTCACTGGGTACTGGTGACTCAGGGGCAGAGCTGGTTTTATTTGGAAGGGGGTCTGATGAGGAGTAGTACACGGAATACGCCGGCTGATGTCCTGGGCTCACTTGACTCTCACATGTCAGTTTGAACACATGTACTGTACAGTACTACATCGATATTACACATTTTGATGTGCATGTTGTAAATAGTACTGTAGCACTGTATTCCTCATCCTTGAAAACCTGAATTGGTAAAATAACAGCAGGTGGTCGTGGCCATTTTGGAAAATGGCGGCCAGGTCACCACGGGACAACTCTGCGATGGCCCCATGTTAGCCAAAAATGTCCCTTATGGCATGATTTAACTGTGAGCCAAATGTCATCGTAAAGTGCACGATTTCCACGGGTAGAGGCTGGGCTAAGTGGGGTATTATATTCCAATATCTAACTTTAGTTCCTCACATACTGTATTGTCTCATTTGTGTGAAATATAAGAGATTTTCCAATCATATTTAATTTTTATACAATTACTCATTCATGATAACATACTGTAGGTATAGGCACTAACCTCACCATTCTAGGTTCAACAGAACAGAAGTTAGGTGTAATTTGAAGTAATTTGATGTACATTGGTGGCCATTTTTATTTCTTTCCCCATATCAGCATATTCAAAACATTTGAAATCCAGTTAATTCCTCACACAGTATTGATTTGATCATCCAATATGGCCGCCCCAATATTAGTTATAATGGGGGGTGAATAGGGCAAAGTTTTAAACTGAGAGATATTTCCACGACACTTCTCAGGTTGATCAATGATATGAATACGAACATTTTTTGTATTGCAAGTTTCCATGAAATCCAATATGGCCGCCCCAATATTAGTTATAATGGGGGGTGAATAGGGGAAAAATGTAAACTGAGAGATATTTCCACGAAACTTCTCAGGTTGATCAATGATATGAATACAAACATTTTTTGTATTGCAAGTTTCCATGAAATCCAATATGGCCGCCCCAATATTAGTTATAATGGGGGGTGAATAGGGGAAAAATTTAAACTGAGAGATATTTCCACGAAACTTCTCAGGTTGATCAATGATATGAATACGAACATTTTTTGTATTGCAAGTTCCCATGAAATCCAATATGGCCGCCACAATATTAGCCCCTATTAGTTATAATGGGGGGTGAATAGGGCACAATTTTAAACTGAGAGATATTTCCACGAAACTTCTCAGGTTGATCAATGATATGAATACGAACATTTTTTGTATTGCAAGTTTCCATGAAATCCAATATGGCCGCCCCAATATTAGTTATAATGGGGGGTGAATAGGGGAAAAATGTAAACTGAGAGATATTTCCACGAAACTTCTCAGGTTGATCAATGATATGAATACAAACATTTTTTGTATTGCAAGTTTCCATGAAATCCAATATGGCCGCCCCAATATTAGTTATAATGGGGGGTGAATAGGGGAAAAATTTAAACTGAGAGATATTTCCACGAAACTTCTCAGGTTGATCAATGATATGAATACGAACATTTTTTGTATTGCAAGTTCCCATGAAATCCAATATGGCCGCCACAATATTAGCCCCTATTAGTTATAATGGGGGGTGAATAGGGCACAATTTTAAACTGAGAGATATTTCCACAAAACTTCTCAGGTTGATCAATGATATGAATACGAAAAAAAATTGTATTGCAAGTTTCCATGAAATCCAATATGGCCGCCACAATATGGCCGCCACAATATTAGTACCAAGAAAATAGGTTTTGGCTCTAACTTCTGAACCAGATGAGCTAGAAATGCAAACTTGGTGTCTATTTCATGGTTTCTGACCATGAGAGACTCAATGGAATACCTATTTTTATTATTGGGTGTGTCTGGACCCAATGGTCTGGTGGCTACCCTGGTGGTCTGGTGGCTACCCGAAATAGTGCTTTACCATGATTTCTACCATGATTGTTGACTGTTTTGGCAAACACAAGCAATATTAGTCCATTGGCTAAGATCCATGGCACAGAAGGGACATATATGCTTGAGCTTGCATATTGTCAAAATGGCTGCAAACATGAAAAAGAAAAGAGACTTCCTGTCAGATTTTGGATACCTGCATTTGCCATAACATCAAAAGTTGTCCACCAGAAATATCTATGACCCAATAGAATCAAAAAGGGGTGGTTTGCCCCCCTGGGTAATAGGATCTTACAGGAATTGTAATGTGTACAATTTTGCCCTATTCACCCCCCATAGGGGCTAATATTGGGGCGGCCATATTGGACGTTCGCCCAAAACTTGACCGGGTTGTCCATATAGGTTGTGATCCTACTGGGTCATAGATATTATTTCTGGTGGACAACTTTGTATGTTATGACAAATGCAGGTCAACCCCCTTTGCCCCCTGGGTAGTAAATGGGATATGTGTATGTACTGCAGATTCAGCATTGTTGCATAATATTTATTTTGCCACAGAACCATGCCATTATTCCAATAGAATGAACTAACAGTCATCTTACAAACCAAACTATGTAATTAGTGTGGTTGCAACCAGACTATTGTAATTGTAACACTTTTTAGTGTTATTGTTATTGGTAACATTTATTTATCGTCACCTTATTAAACTAATTGCCTAAGTCATTTTTTCAAGGTTTTCAGGAAACACAAAAAACTGTGCCAAATGTAGAATATATTATATTTCTTAATTATTTAAATTCCAAAAAATATGAAAAAATATGACTATTGACATACAAATAAAGTTGTATGTCAATCATGTAACATGTAAGGATAAAATGACTTAGGCCAATATCTGAACATGCCATTTATGGCAATTATAAACCTTATTTAGGCCAAATTACTTACTGCAGTAAGTGACTTAGGCAAAATGTTTTTATTCCAATTATTTTTAATAGACCATGGTTTAGGGTCAGCCACAGAGTGTTTAAAATTATATCAGAGCACAAAGACATTTGATACTGAAGGGGAGTGAATGGGAGTGAATGGGAGTGAATGGGACTGAATGAGAGGTACTGTTACTATGGGACTGATACTATGGGAGTGAATGGGACTGAATGGGAGGGAATGGGAGTGAATGGGAGTGAATGGGAGGTAGTTACTATGGGAGTGAATGGGAGGTACTGTTACTATGGGACTGATACTATGGGAGTGAATGGGAGTGAATGGGAGGTAATGGGAGTGAATGGGACTGAATGGGACTGAATGGGAGGTAGTTACTATGGGAGTGAATGGGAGGTACTGTTACTATGGGACTGATACTATGGGAGTGAATGGGACTGAATGGGAGTGAATGGGAGTGAATGGGAGGTAGTTACTATGGGAGTGAATGGGAGGTACTGTTACTATGGGACTGATACTATGGGAGTGAATGGGAGTGACTGGGAGTGAATGGGAGGTAATGTTACTATGGGACTGAATGGGAGTGAATGGGATTTAATGGGACTGAATGGGAGTGAATGGGAGTGAACGGGAGTGAATGGGACTGAATGGGAGTGAATGGGAGGTACTGTTACTATGGGACTGATACTATGGGAGTGAATGGGACTGAATGGGAGTGAATGGGATGAATGGGAGTGACAGTCCCATAGTAACAGTAGCTCCCATTCACTCCCACTCACTCCCATTCACTCCCATTCACTCCTCATACACTCCTATTCAGTCCCATTCACTCCCATTCAGTCCCATAGTAACAGTACCTCCAATTCACTCCCATTCACTCCCATTCAGTCCCATAGTAACAGTACCCCCCATTCACTCCCATTCACTCCCATTGTATCAGTCCCATAGTAACAGTACCTCCCATTCACTCCCATTCACTCCCATAGTATCAGTCCCATAGTAACAGTACCTCCCATTCACTCCCATTCACTCCCATAGTATCAGTCCCATAGTAACAGTACCTCCCATTCACTCCCATTCACTCCCATAGTATCAGTCCCATAGTAACAGTACCTCCCATTCACTCCCATAGTATCAGTCCCATAGTAACAGTACCTCCCATTCAGTCCCATTCACTCCCATAGTATCAGTCCCATAGTACAGTACCTCCCATTCACTCCCATTCACTCCCATAGTATCAGTCCCATAGTAACAGTACCTCCCATTCACTCCCATAGTATCAGTCCCATAGTAACAGTACCTCCCATTCACTCCCATTCACTCCCATTCACTCCCATAGTATCAGTCCCATAGTAACAGTACCTCCCATTCACTCCCATAGTATCAGTCCCATAGTAACAGTACCTCCCATTCACTCTCATAGTATCAGTCCCATAGTAACAGTACCTCCCATTCACTCCCATAGTATCAGTCCCATAGTACAGTACCTCCCATTCACTCCCATTCACTCCCATAGTATCAGTCCCATAGTAACAGTACCTCCCATTCACTCCCATAGTATCAGTCCCATAGTAACAGTACCTCCCATTCACTCCCATTCAGTCCCATTCACTCCCATAGTATCAGTCCCATAGTAACAGTACCTCCCATTCACTCCCATTCAGTCCCATTCACTCCCATAGTATCAGTCCCATAGTAACAGTTCCTCCCATTCACTCCCATTCAGTCCCATTCACTCCCATAGTATCAGTCCCATAGTAACATTACCTCCCATTCACTCCCATTCAGTCCCATAGTATCAGTCCCATAGTACAGTACCTCCCATTCACTCCCATAGTATCAGTCCCATAGTAACAGTACCTCCCATTCACTCCCATTCAGTCCCATTCAGTCCCATTTTGAAAGGTGTGTTAAAATGGCCTAAGTCACATTTTATTATGACTTAGGCAAAATAAAATGGCCTAAGTCTCACTCTTGACATAGGCCATTTTTTTAATAGGGTGTAACAGGGAGGCCTTTTACGTTAGGGGGCGATTTTACCAGAGGTGGCCAGCATCACCAGGAGTTGATTTAGGCCAAAAACTCATTTTCGGCAAAAAATGACTTAGGCCATTAGTTTAATAAGGTGACGTTATTGTATATTAGGCCTATAAACTTTATTGTGTCGCTACTCCTCCCAGTTTTTGCCGCACCCACTCATATGTCAAAACGACCGGCTTCATCGGGAATCGTGTGCTATCTCCTTGCTAAGACATTAATTAGTTAGTGAATTAATTTTCCCCATTCACGTGAATGGGAAATGCGAAACTCACATTCACGTATTTTTTCCTCTGAGACCGGACAGGATGCAGGCTATTTGCATCATTGCAGTTTGAAGTGAAAATTACATCCTTAGATTCTGGGATGGAATACTGTACTCAGTAGGCCTACTGTACTCTAACGTCGTTGAAGTAGGACTCCTGGGACCCATCTAAACGACCATCCCTGGGTCCAGGGACCCATTACATGGGAGCAACATAAAAATAGCAGATCTACATAGAATAGATCAACAAGTTCATAAAAAATAACAAACTAAAAATAGCAGATCTACAAGCTCATACACAGAGTGCACAGAGTAACGATCTAAACTTGTAGATCTGGCATTTTTGAGAAATCGTGAAATGAGTGCCAATCTTTGAATATAATATTCATTCACAGCGAACGTTTCTGGGAGGTCCATGAAACAACATTTTAAGATTGGGGTCCACGGCCAATTACATACATATTTTGGGGTCCTTGACATGAAATAGTTTGAAAACCACTTTTATAGAAACAGGTTTTTCAGAAAATGATTTAGAAAACATTTAGTAGAATCTGGTCTCAGTCCTAAATGGGTATGGTGTAGAATTGTTATTTTGATCAACGTTTGCCTGTCATCTCTCCTACAATGATACATCAATACAGCATGGGAAAAAAATCAGAATCTAGAGCTTGGTAGGCTGCAGATAACCAACACATCAACATATGATGTACATAGCTTGGTAGGGCAGAGATAACCAACAGAATCAACTAGAAAAAGTGCCCTTCTGGGCACAGGTCTCCACCAGGAGGATAGGAGTGTGTGTGTGTGATGTATGGCAAAATGTTTAAGAGCAATATAGTGAGTGTGTGTGTGTGTGTGTGTGTGTGTGTGTGTGTGTGTGTGTGTGTGTGTGTGTGTGTGTGTGTGTGTGTGACGCGGCTTGGCCTGTTGTAGCGCCACCATGAGGCTGATTTGAAAACTGTCAAGTGGCATTTCTTCCAAAGCCTAGTGGGAATATGCATGCACAGTTTCACCACAATCGGACGCTGCGTTGAGTAGTTGTGGCGATTTGTACAAAACGGGTACAAAGCGGGCTACTCCTGAAAAGTTTAGAAGCCAATCGTAGCCAATGAGGGTGGATTATGAGAAATCAAACAAACCCGTCTTGATCACATGACTATGGAGAGCATGTGTACCGATTTGCGTGAAATTTGGATATAATATTAGAAAATGTGTTTTACATATGTCGGCCTCTTGGTGGCGCTATAAAGAGCAGATGTGAAAAATTCCAGGCAAAGGTTTTTCGTTGGCGTCTAGGGAGTTGGCATACAAAGTTATCCACAGATCCGTGCAGTTAGAGGTAAAAACACTTTTCGGCCAGTCATAGCGCCACCATTAGGCTGAGTTGAAAATATTCAAGTGGCATTTCTTCCTCGACCTAGTGGGAATGTGCGTGCAAAATTTCACGGAAATCACACGATGTGTTCATGATTTGCAGCATTTTGTTTGAAACGGAGAACTCCTGCGAACTTTGGAAGCCAATCTTAGCCAATCAGGATGGAGTCTGAAAAATCTGAAAGACCCGTTTCGTTGAATGGCTCTAGAGAGACTGTGTACCAATTTGCGTAATGTTTGGACAAAATCTGTAGGTGTACTGTCAAAACATTTGTTTTTCACAAAGCGGCCTCCTGGTGGCGCTATAACAGGCCAATGTGAAAACTTTGGGGCAGAGGTTCAGCTCTGGCATTCAGGGTGTGTGCAGAGTATGGCTGCGATCAAGCCAACGGTGCCAGAGATTAGCTGTTCACAGACGGACACACGGACGGACGGACGGACACACGGACGGACGGACGGAGTGCAAAACATACTCTCTCCCCATGCCTTCGGCCTGGTGGAGACAATAAAGGAATTACGAAGGTGGTTTCCTCGTAGACAGCAAGAACATGAAATATTATCTGTAGTAGTTGCTTTACAAACTTCACTAGTGTGGGAACATTCTACCAATGAATGAAAAACAAGAATACTTTTTGATAATTAATTGAAAGTAAACAATCATTGTGCATGTTGTGCGATGTGAAAATGAAGTGTGTGTGTGTGTGTGAGAGAGAGAGAGAGAGAGAGAGAGAGAGAGAGAGAGAGAGAGAGAGAGAGAGACCATATCGGTGTGTGTGTGTGTGTGTGTGTGTGTGTGTGTGTGTGTGTGTGAGTGAGAGAGGTCCCGCCCCCCCATATTGGGGTGTGTGTGTGTGTGTGTGTGTGTGTGTGTGTGTGTGTGTGTGTGTGTGTGTGTGTGTGTGTGTGTGTGTGTGTGTGTGTGTGTGTGAGAGAGAGAGAGAGAGAGAGAGAGCTCCCCCCCCCCATATCGGTGTCAGGTTACTTGTGCTCACGACACGATGAGCCCCAGTGCAAATGCCCCGGTGTGGCATGATCTGATTGCCGGGAGACTACATGCTTCAGCCCCGCGGAGCGGATCGGACAACGAGGGCGATAATTCATCATAGCGAGCCGATATTGACTATTACAATGAATAAACAAACACACAGTTCACAATGTTGTGGTAACTACGGCATTTGAAGAGAGAGAGAGAGAGAGAGAGAGAGAGAGAGAGAGAGAGAGAGAGAGAGAGAGAGAGTGTGTGTGTGTGTGTGTGTATGTGTGTGTGTGTGTGTGTGTGTGTGTGAGTGTGAGAGAGAGAGAGAGAGAGTGAGTGAGTGAGTGAGTGAGTGTGTGTGTGTGTGTGTGTGTGTGTGTGTGTGTGTGTGTGTGTGTGTGTGTGAGAGAGAGAGAGAGAGAGAGAGAGAGAGAGAGAGAGAGAGAGAGTGTGTGTGTGTGTGTGTGTGTGCGTGTGCTATGAGCCTATGAGTACTGCAGCCTGCATGACGAGAAGAGGGCCGGCTCACGGGCTCAGTGCCCCGGCGGCCGGCGGTGAGAGGGGGCATCTGAGACGGGCTAGACTACATGCTGTCATGCGGAGCGGCGCGGCGATAAATCATCATAGCGATATTGATTATTACAATGAATAAGCATAAACACACAGTGCACTTGAACAATGTTGTGGTACATGAGATATTTGAATGACGGATATGCATTTTAGCCCGCTGCAGTGCTGCTCAACCTGTGAGCAAGGCTCCGACCGCAGCAGGCTGAACTTAGCCGTGGTTGAGGGCATGTCAGCGGGGGGGAGACAGAGCTAGATGGCCGGGGCATGGGACTCGAGTGCGAAATTGCGATTATGCAACAGTTACCAAAAAAAAACAACACGTCAACTCAATGTCATTGTAACTAACATTTTCGAGCGAAAAAATATTTTTTTGAATGAGACTTTCACCCAGTATGAAGCTAAATGTGACACCAAAAGAGTAGCATAAGTTGCTATGCTACTTCTGCGAGCAAGCCCGCATAGAAGACGGGGAAATTTTTATTGCCTGGCTGACGTCATAATCACGTTAGCATGAAAAATAGCCGTTCTTATCTCCCGAGGGGAATGACATTCCCCCTTTAACCAATGATGCAACGGAAATACGAAAGACAGCATCCGGTCAGCTGTCATTAGAAAGGCTTCCTTCTCGAGCAGCAGCTGAACGGTGAGATTCAATGTCATAAATGTGACACTGTATATTTACCTACATTAACAAATGTATTTAAGATAGTCCTCCATTTTTGTGTAACGGGGTTGATATAGTTTGATATAGTTCTATTAAACAACTGTGTTGACGAAAGTCAAAAGCAAAATATTCGAGGACTCTGTTAGCTAGTTAGCCTTAGTTAGCTTACTAGCTAACCTCCTTGCCCTTTGTTTACCTTTGACTTGTCAAACGTAAATGGTAATGCAGTCATATGCATCATGGGCTTTTCCAAATAAACGGATGTCCAAATAGTTAAACAGCCTGCGAAATTCATCATCACTATTAGTGGAAACCAAATATACAATTCTATATAGCCAAAAACAGGAAATCATCATAGAGGTAAGGGGAAAAAACATATACAGTGAGGGGGAAAAGGGGTGGGTGGGTGATTCAGATTTTAGGTGCCCTTTGAGAGCGGTTTTGAAGGAGTCAAGGGATTTGCGTGTCTTAATGACGAAACGGTTACTTCTCAGGAAATGAAAAAAAAAAAAAAAATATATATATATATATATATATATATATATATATATATATCTCACAGACACACTTAACCACTTTCAACCTGGCATTGTTATTTTGGCTTGTCATAGGAAATAGTGTTCATATATTTTCTGGAATGAGTGGAATCTTTGAAAATCCTTAAAGACCATTTACATTGAGAATTAGATTGTCTACTTTTGTATGACGGGGTCTTATGACAGCATACAATAGGCCATTATTGTTTTGTTTTTTAAGATTAAATATGGAGATAGATTGTGTGATTAGTTTTGGGATTTACATTATGTTGAATCATGTTCATGTGAAATATGTTACTTTTCACTTGCATAATAAAAGTTACAGTATGCAGGGATTTACTTTAGCTTTTTAAAATCTATTGGGATCATGTTTTTGTTTTGTTTTTTTAAGTAGTACCCATGCTTTTCCAGTGCAGTCGAGTGGTACTGTTGTTCGTGTCTTTTGATGTTTGGTTTATCTAAGATTGTAACATTTTACAATTTATTTCACTTCAGCTCTGTGGACATCATGGGGAAACACTTCGGAAACCTGGCCAAGGTCAGACACATAATTTCCTTCACCATCTCCCCATTTGAACAGAGGGCTTTCCCCAACTATTTCTCTAAAGGAATCCCCAATGTATGGAGACGGTTTACTTCTTCTTTCTTCAGATGGTCTCCCCGTAAGTATTCATATCTGTATATATTTTGTATCATGAAACATTTGCCTTTATAAATAATGTTATAAGTATGATTTTCTTTTATAATCAAATACATGGATTTGTCTGATTAACCACTTAAGCTCACAATGCCTCGTGTTGTGAGCTTGTAGATTTGCTATAAAAAAACACAGAATTCCTACAAAATCGATTGTTTAAAAGAAAAAAATATGATAATTCTTCAATATTGATTAACCATTGCACACCTATAAACTCACACTCATCAGATGTGTTTCTGTGCTAACTGTTTTGCAGAGGTGACGTTGATGTACCTGACATACACCTGGGGAAACAACGTCCATCAACAGGGCAAGAGGAAGAATCCTGCCGACTATGCGAATGACGAATGATCTGCCTTCTACTCTTCTGAACTGTCTCCCAATTCTGTTTATTCCAACTCTGTATGTTTGACCATTAAAGATCAAATATTTATGTCAATGAGTTTTGATTGAAGAATCTGAATTCCACAAAAGCGCTTTAACTGCTGCCTTATGGCATGCACTGTATGCTTTGTTTTACGACAAATAGCAAAGCTAGCAGATCTACCAGCTCGTAGATGTGCTAGCATTGCCAGAATTGCCACAGAATAGCGAGGCTAGGGTTCATACGGTTAAAGGTACTGTAAGTGATATTTGTTAATGAAATAAGTGCTAAATATATGTTACCAAACAAGTGAAATTGGATGTGATGAGTTAGAAATGACAGGTCTTGAAATCCACCCAGAATAGCACAGTAGGGGTCTGGGGTGATAACAGTCATACACGTCTGAGAAAAACTTAAAGATGTCACTCCAAAATGTTGTTAGTTTGGGTCATGGCCAAAAAAGATGTCCTAGAGAGCCCTCTGTCGTGTTACTTTTTTTTGAGTGGTGTAAACCACTCCTACAACTGGCTTTTGTGTGCATAAAAAAATGACCATGGTTGCTATGTTCAAAATAATTTCTGACGTAATTAAATCACACCCGGGTGAACTGGATGACCGTAGCAACCGTGGTCATTTTCTCTGCACAAAAAAAGCCAGTTGTGAAATCACATCCAGGTGTGATTTCATTACGTCAGATCAGAGCTGATCAGGGTACATAATACCTTACCTTATTTCATTACGTCAGACATTACGTCAGACCACAGCTGATCATGCTATATAAAACCTTACACCACTCAGTTCACACGGGTGTGATTTTTTTTAGCATAATGGAGAAACGGATAAAATGAGTGTAGCTTAGTGCAGGAATAATGCAGCCTGTGGATTACCTTAAATTGGATCAATTGTTGTCTGGAGTTTATGGAGCAACTGTGTATGGTGTTAAGATATGATTCCCAGCTATCATCAATTGTTGCCTCTTTCAAGTGCTGTGAAGAGGGAGATTTATATGATGTGGAAAAAGTCTACCATTTGTGAAACAAGACTCTTAGAATCGGGGTGTTGATTCATAATTGCATAGAAATGAGGGAGGAAGAAGTGTGAAGTTGGGGGGTGTAAAACTCCCGAAGTTGTGTAAAAGAGGCAAAAATATCTGTCATAAAGTGTTGATGCCATTATTCTCCCAGTTTTAATTGATTGATTAATTTGATAAGCCCAGCCCATGGACTTTCAGGACACTTTTCCATTTAATTTAACCAACAATTCACAAACAATGATATTTGGCCATATTTGGTATATTTGGCTGTGGACCCCTATATGTATAAAAACATTTTGTGCCAGCGCCCTACCATATATTAACCGCCCCAAACTGGTGGAGTCAGGTTACTACCATACAAAAGTTGTGCAAATACATCTTCAAAAACTATTATTAAGATGTTTTAAAAATAGACGATCTACAAGCTCCCAATCGGATAGCTGTATAGGGTTAAAGTGGTTAAACTAGCTGATTTTGATGCTATATTAACTTATTTGGACTGCCTCAAGGACCCATATGGGGGTCCCTGAAACCCACTTTGACAACCACTGCAATACCCAGCAAGCCAAATTACGTAATGATGACGTCCTCCGGTGACGTTCAGCACTAGGCCAGATCACAGCACATATGGGGATGATCTTTACGTCATTTTCAGGATGTCTTCACCAGTTTAAATAATATAGCTTATTCTGGGCCAGATAGTTATAGTTATGATATGACTTAAGTTGATCTGGCCTCGATCAGACTGATTCATCCAGGGACGTCCGTCTTAGTGGGTAAAATTTATGTTGGTTGAAATCAAGTGATATTCTGGGCCAGATGTGACTAGTCTTGGTTTGACTTGATCTGGCCCCAATCGAGACGTCCCTAATTTGTCCAGGTCCTGACCGTGCTTGCTGGGTATACAGTAGTACCTCCCCTGAGTGTTGCTCAGGGCAAAGCTATTGCAAAGTTAATGTGGTTAAGTCGGCCAGACCTGTAATGATGCCTGTGATGTTTTTAATGTAACAAACACAATATTTTGCCAACCCAATGGAAAGAAGCTTTGGTCATAACTGATAAGTAACATGTCGCAAAATAGCAATGCCCAGTGTTAAACTGTGTTGGCAAAGTGTATGAAAGGATATTGCCTTTCTGGAGGACATGTTTTCTAAAATTGTCCCATCACAACATGGTTTTATGGCTAAGAGAATAGAAAGGAGAATAGACTTTATTTGCCATTTTCACAAATGCATAGGACATCGTGGAGCTCAGCTTCCCAGGGTCAGCATTTAAAAAAGACAGAAAATACAGGAAAACATACATCCAAAAATAGATTCAGTTCATCTGTCATTATTCATAGGACTTGAACTTTAAACTTAAAATGTTGTCAGTAGTGACTAGGACAAAAGGTAATTGACTACACTTCATCACAAGTTACCACTCATGCAAAATAAAATTACATTATTGTATGTGTAAAGGCTTGCTCTTCTCTAACACATTGAAAAGCATGTTAATATAAAGTTTTATCGTGTTTTGATATGAAGTGACATATGTCATAGATGTTATCACTGTGTCCTGCTATTCTGAGAAATGAGTTGTTTATCATGCACCTATCTCTATCAAACAGGAAAGGATCTGTTAAGCCACAAGCTGTGATCAAATCTATCCTGTAGTGAATCTGCAACCCATAATGTTACTATTAACATAATGTTATGTTCATTGTGAATGAAAGGCTGGTCAGGGAGCAGCCACTGTATTATTATTATTATTATTATTATTTAAAACGTTGTGGTCAATGGGACACAATGTAATGCTTGTTTGAGGATGGTTGACATGTAATGTGAAAAACCACATGAAGATAACATGATATTTGACTTTGGAGCCAATATCTGAGAACACCTCTAATTTTTGCCTTGGTACCCCAACGTTCAACCCCTGAATTTACCATGATCCAAATTTTATATAATAATCAATTTTTAAAATGTTATTTGGATGACTTTAAGGATCATAAAAAACCTTGAACGATTTATACTATTGCAATTTATTTTGGGTCACGCCCCATTTTAGCTTAGATTGCCTGGCCCTGGTCCATAACCTGCGACTCCAAAGCCAACACCAATGTAGGTTAAGTGTAAGTAACCTACAACAGAGTGACAGAATGACCTGCCCTGAATATGACAGCTAGGATTTACCAACTGTATAAAGAAAAGCAGGAGATATCACTTTTTATATCAGCAAGGTAAATCAAATATTCTATATGGTTTACAGGTTACAGTGTTATATGTGAATAGCCTGCATGTACTTGAGTTTGATGTGTGATTGAATGTTGCATGGTGGTTTGAGCAGTACGTGCATGCAGACCTTTCATTCAGATTCAGATCCTCACCACTTCCAGTCTGTTTAGATTGTTGTCTTTGTGGTTCCAATGTGTTCTGTATCTAGTCAATTTGATGACTTTAAAGCGGTATTTCACTTAAAACATGGGGTTCTGTTAATGTCTACTCTACTCTGACTTTTGTGTGACATTTTTTAAATTGTTAAAAATGTCTTTTAGATATTTGATGTTAATTTAATCAGACCACCCTCCTATAGGGCCATTCCACTTTAAACTACATGTTAACCATTGGTTCTTAGGTGACTGACAAATCTGGTGACTGTTGTGGGTGCAGCATCTGAGGTGGATGCTCAAAACATAATGTACACAAGACAAGAATTTACAACATCAAACTTTTCTGTTTTTAATTTATCAAATGAATGAGATGATGTTTTATCTTATACTTTGTTACATTTTATTCCTATGCACTATATTAAATCCATATCTTCCTCAAATAGTTGGTTACATGGTTACAATAGTAGTTACATGAAAATGTTTGTCTTAATTCAAGTTTAAGTGATAAAGTTATAGTGATATGTTTACTGGGGGGTATTCCCTTGGTTTCCCTTTCCCTTTCCCTTTCCCTTATGGATTCATTTGAATAATCACATGTGGAGCATGTGTACACTATTCACATAAAACAATGTGTGTTAAGTAATCCTTTATTGTCGCGGTTATAACACTCAAACAACTGGACAAACTGCAACAAACAACGATACAGAATATAAAATATCAAAATATACAGTTTAAAATAATTCACGATTAAGTTAAATGCTTCAAAAAGTATAAAACACATGTGAAAGAATGTGTGAAGGTACTTTTTGTTAGCCTAGAAGCATACACATACACAAGACAATTGGCACTGATTGATCCAGCGGTCACACACAGAACAACATTCATAGACGGCTATCCTCCTTCAGAGCCGCAATACAATGAAATATCTGTTCACTGTCAACACTCTGTTCACTGTCAACACATGATTGTGTCAGCACTGATACAGTTGGTGATATGTTTCAGAAGTTTGTCCAGTGTGTGTTTTTTGGTGTTTTTCAGCTCTGCACACTTACACTTGGTAACCTGCATCAGAAACAAAATAACAACTGCATATGACAATAGCATGCACATGTGACCCTCCCCACAAATAAACAAAACAATAGCATGCTTCAGAGAAACATTCACATCCAGTTATATATATTTGTGTGCACAATGACAACTTAAAACAAGTTGTGAATGAAAGTTACTGTATACTGTACAGCATAGGTAGACTATATGATTTGTGATAACAGAGAGCAGATTCTCAAACTAAAATAAAATGGATTTTACAAATGGAACCTTATACACAGTACACCTATTTGGAACCCCTGATGGTCCGTGAACCCCACTTTGAAAACCCCTGACTTAGAGAATTGCTTACGTTGTTGTTGAAGTTCTTCAGGAGATTGTGAAGTTTTTTCAATGCTGTGCCGTCATTCAGAGAGGAATGTGGCGGAAATATAGTAAGACTCTTCTCAGCCAAACAGTAGAATTTATCCTGGGAAGAAGACAGAACACATTACAGAATAAGTTACAATAGCCAACATTTTAGTGTCTGTCTGACTTGTAATAGACAGGAGTCAGGAGTGAAGCTCCATCACACGATGCAACATGATGCTGCAGTTTATAACAACACTGGATCTTTCATGAAAACATCTTACTGGAGATTATAGTAATAACAATATAAAACTATGTTAAGAACAGTTGGTTAGAGATGGGAACATACCACGCATGGTTTGGCTGCATCTTCCTCTGGTGTTGTGTATGTGTAGACAAACTCTTTCAATAGCTTCTGTTTAGAGATGAAATATGATTGAAAATGATACATTTGATTTCCCAATTTGGATTAATCACAATTATTTAAATATAACAGAGAATTCTGCAACACATAGCTTACCGTGTGATTTTGTGTTAAGATGTTTACTGCCATCTCAATTTCCTTCTTCAGGTTCTTTTCATTAATAACAGGCTTATGATTATGGTTATGGCTGTGATGAATATGTGCTGTGTAGACCATCATGAATGTCAGAGAGAGGATACAGAGAGTCTTCATGGCTTCAAGGTACAGCGCAGGTGTCAAGTTGAGATGGAAAGCTTACTAACATTCACTGTCAAATACTTGCTTATATACAGTGTATACTAAATGCTGACACTCCACTATCCTGATGAAGGCTGAGATTTCAAATTCACGTCATGACCAAATAAGGCCTATCTGCCATCAGATATCAAAAAGAGCAGTGTATCTTTCTGACTAAGCACGATTCGTAAAACTATATGACTTCTTCCAACTTAGTCTCCCACCCTCTCTGTTATTCTCTGCTGCATAAACACTGATTCATGCATTCATTATATCCTGGCTTGATTACTGCAACAGCATATTAAAAGTTCTCAATATACTCCATTATGTTCAGAACACAGCTAGGTACCACCAGTTCTCCATGATCTCCACTAGCTTCCTGTCAAGCAAAGAATCCTCAAACTACTGCAAGGCACTCAACCTCCCCCTCTACCCATATTGGGGAAATAATAAATGTTGATTTGTCACTATAACTGTAGTCCAACCCAGACATTAGCATGGCCGAAGTTATATTACCAAAGTCTATCTAATGGGACTTATTATTATTAGGAAGATCGAAAGACCAAAACGTCAGTCAATTCTTAATAGAACCTGAATAAAAGGCTTTAACTGTCCAAGCTACTCCTATCCCTTCTGCTTATTAGTGTGGTTGCAACCAGACTATAGTTATTGTGACACTTTTTCTGGAGTAATCTAACTTCCGCTGTGATTGGCCGAGCTTTGCATAACGTTTGTAGCAGCTAATTGGCTGTTGTTGGTTACGTAACCAATCTATGTTTTACAATCGTTTATAAAGACATAAAAATAGAATCTCGTTTCTCGTGTTTGGCACACTGTGGTAAAGCTCTAAACACGAGATATCTCGTGAATGGCACAGCATTTACCCTGTGGGATTAATAAAGGTCTACATTACGTAGTAAATGCGTCGGCTTGGAGTTGTTATTGGTGACTCCTGTAGGACTACACCATACAATGCAATCAGTGGCTTAGGATCAATAACCTTGTATGAAAAGGTATTAAATACACCTGTCCAAAATGTAATTTTAATGGCCCTTTTGTCCATAACAAAATGTGACATTGTAATTGGCTGACAATATTAGTGGGAGGGGCCTATGTAAGCACCTGCGGCAACCACACTTTGCAATTTTTCAAAATTGCGACTTTTCTAGGGCCTAAGTTTTAACAATTTAGGTCAGATTCTCACATCCTGTTTTGAGGGTCACACGAACATGAATGCACTCTTAAGTCCAAATCCAAGAAACTAATTTAAAGGTGTTGGATTTTACAGGACATGAAGGTTATACAGTATATAGCCCAGGCGTGCCCACGCTTTTTTTTTTACTTGAGAGCTACTCTCAATCTGACCAGCTCAAAAAGATCTACCCACCAAAACAGTTTAACCTGAGGGGGCTTTGAAATAACGGCGCTGGCGTTACAGTACATACGAGACAAACGCACTTGGGATGGGAAATAGAGTGCATAGGGGGAAATGGAATTGGCTTTTTTTAAATAACCTAAATGCTACTGAATGTTTGTGATGTGTGCAAGTATTGCATTGTGGGTTTGAGCTGACATGCCCTTTTTGATGTCAATCAATCAAGTCACCTAAATTGAAGTAGCAGATGTGCCAAAAATAGTTTGTATTTTTATATTTCTTTAGGGGTTGCCCCGCGACCCGACTACGGATAAGCGGTTGAAGATGGATGGATGGATGGATGGATGGATGGATGGATGGATCATCATACATCATCTCATTCCGGCCACTCGTTTGTTTACGTAATGTTTGTTTAAAATGGCCATTCATTTTCAATACATTTAATGTTTGTGTTGGGACAAGCGCTCAATCTGGCCATTCATTGTCAATGGCATTTAATGTTTGTGTTGGGACATTGATGTAAAACTGGCCATTCATTATCACTAGCATTCAATTCAATGTTTCTGTTAAGACAATGTTTGTGTTTACACACACCCTCAAAGCTGGACATGGGAGGGTCTAGCACCCCTCAAAAATGATGTTTCCCCTCGTCAGTTTCAACTGCCCCTGTCATATCCTGGAGCCAAGCAGAGTAGTAATTAATGACACATTCAGTAAAAAAAAGAGTACTGGTGACCAGTACGTCTCTGTTTAACTGATAGGCCTACAGTGATTTGGGGTTGATATCACAATGTTTACTCATGGATCACCTTTTTCACATTGTGGGTTTGAGCTGACATGCCATCGTCATCTCTGTTCAGAAAGGCTTCTACTCTGAAGGGGATTTTTATAATGGAAAAATGTTGTCCGATATTGGTATGATGATTGCACATCTGTAGGAGTAGGACTCCAATGAGCAGATAATAGAATGGAAAATGGTACGAATCACTCCTGATATACTCATGTTGTCAAATGCAGGTGGTTTTCGAGATCTTCCAACCCATGTTATCGTCAATGTATTTTGCACACTGAAATAGTTACACAAAATGAAATAGCAACCATGCTCATTTTTTGAGCACAGACAGACAGACAGACAGACAGACAGACATACTAACAAAGCCAGTTGTAGGAGTGGTTTACACCACTCAAAAATGAAAAACAAATCACACCTGTGTGAAGTGAGGGGTGCTAATATATTAAAGTTTAACTCATGTTGATTCAGGTGATGTAATGGTGAAGTAAAACAAACGGTGCCAACACAAACATTAAACGCCATTAACAATAAAGAGACAATATGACATAAACGACACATTATGATGTAAATTTTCTCTTCATTGTCAATGCGTTTACTAAACAAACTTTGAACTAAAACAAACATTAAACCTGTGTATAGGAGGGGCTAGCGCCTCTCAAAAATGAAAGAAATATTATATCCATCCAAGTTTGGAGTACTTTACGTATAATTGTATGTCAATAATTTTAGCCTACTTTTACTCAAGTCTCTGACCTCAAACCTCAAACCTTTAGATCTCTATATATGGAGCTGACCTGTTCTTACATCCCATACAGTATGTTGATCCTTCCCATCCATCCTTCCTCTTTGATGTCTCCCTTTTGACTGATACCTGTCCATTTAAACTCTAGTCAGGCCTGCCCCAAAGTTATTAGTGCAGCCCAGATCTCCATATATGGAGCTGACCTGTTCTGACATTCCATATGTTGATCTGACCACATCAAACCCTGTACACTCAAGACACGCTCCATATATGGCCAGTACAAAATTCATTCCATATGTTGCTCTGACCCCCCCATGCCAAAGTGCCAGCGCTCGCCCAGCAGTCTGCCGTCACCTAGGCGAGGTTGCTTCTCGCCCCAGGCGTCTTACTGGTATTACTACTTTAGTTTTTACATATTCCATAAAAGAAAGAAAAGGAGCAGGAAGAAGATCAATCTTATTAATACCTGCCCCTATCTATCATTAAAAAAATCTAATAATTGATGCACTGCTACCAGCCAATTACCTGACTTCACCATGAAAAACAAACAAAAAACAAACAAACAAGAGAACAAAAAACAAAAATTAGAGAATGAAAGAAAAAATGAAATTCAACTCTCAAATTCATAGTTTATTATTTTCCCTTTTTAAATACTTTTTAAATACTGGCTGCAATTCGAAATTGGCCCCCGTAAAATCTGAATCCCCCCACCGCCTCCCCCCCTTTTCCCTCACTGTACATGTTTCTTTTCCCTTTTTACCTCCATTATGATGAATTCCTGTTCTGTTCTTTGTCTATATAGAAGTGTCTATTTGTACGTCTCTAAATGTTTTGATGAATTGAACATGGTGGACCCTCTTGTAAGTGTAATGCTTAATTGGGTCGTCCACTCACAGTTAACAGCCTTTGTATTGAGTTTGTGCTTGAAATGTACTGTAATTCTGCAAACTGTTAATAAATATTTCAATCAATCAATACTTAGTTTTTTTATGATTCAAATTTGTATTGCTTTTTCAGTTTCGTCACAAGGGAATGAGAATGTACATCAAATAATCATACAAACAATTAAGACAACAAATGAAACAAAACTAGACAATACACTGTTTGTTGTAAACTCTTCAACTCCTGGCTTTGTGAATTCCATAACTTTATACCTGTATACAGAAGTGCAAATTTGTTTTAGTGTTGTCCGAGCGGACAGATGTTTAAAATCATATCTTTGACTTCTTCTATCTATGGTCCTCATCCTCTCCATTTCCACATTGCACTATTGACACCTTTACTTAATAGTAAGACTATGAAAATCTGGGAACTAAATCGTTACCAAGAAATGTCTTCACCAATGTGTTTCTAAAGGTGTCTAATAACATGTACTAAAAGTTTGAAATTCAACTCCCGTGGGAAAGTTGAGTTATTAGCATAATATGTGACCATACCCATAACATCCTATAAGCAAAAAAGTCCAAATTTCATCATTCTTTAAGTAGCATGAGACATATGAAACTAGGGTGTTTGCATGATTCTGAATCCATTCCAAGCATTAGTTTTGCACAAAAAACACTCCTTGGGAGGAAAACGGCCACACAAACGTGATGAGGTCAGCACATTTGGTCAAGTGGATATGGCCTAATTTAGCCCAAGGAGTGTTTTTTGTGCAAAACTAATGCTTGGAATGGATTCAGAATCATGAAATCACCCTAGTTTCATATGTCTCATGCTACTTAAAGAATGATGAAATTTTGACTTTTTTGCCTTATATAGGATGTTATGGGTATGGTCACATATTATGCTAATAACTCAACTTTCCCACGGGAGTTGAATTTCAAACTTTTAGTACATGTTATTAGACACCTTTAGAAACACATTGGTGAAGACATTTCTTGGTAACGATTTAGTTCCCAGATTGGTCAAATACCTGATAAAATGCCCTTACTATAAGTAAACAATACTTTTTCCACCACTGAGTAGTTTTAGTATTTTCCGCACTTTACAAGTTCACAACTGGTTCAACTTCTTTTCTTTTTTTTTGACCACACACAGGGAGGTAGATTCGCTCACGCGTTGCCTCGGTTACGGGTTTGCCTGTCCACTGTTTATCCAATCACAGGGGACAGTCCTTCCAGACTATGGGCTCTCTAGACTACACCGTCAAAGCGAGACGGGGGTCAAATTGCTTTCTCAGTTTGCATATCCGCTTCAGAGCGGATATGGACACTTGTATGTGTGTGATGGTTGAAAGGAGCGGATACAGTAGGCGGGCTTTAGACCTGATACGAGCACTGCGCATGCAATAGAAACCTTACACGCCTGGGGATGACGCGAGGTTAAGACCAGCAGACACACACACGGCGGTGACGGAGACCGGCTTCAGCACAGCAGCGCCTTCATGGAGAGTTCACATCCATGCATTTAACGCACGACCTGTAGTTACTGTCATTATTATCTCGCTGTTTTAATTAGCACTGATTTGTCATAGTTACTGTCCCAGTAAGCAACCGTTTGTGTAAGGATGTCGGTGGTCGGGTTTGACGTCGGGTATATGAGCTGCTATGTAGCGGTGGCACGAGCCGGAGGGATTGAGACCGTCGCCAATGAATACAGCGACAGAAGTACACCGTGAGTGACACATGTTTCTCTGATTAATTAAACGGGACTGCTGTTATTGACTTCATAATGTAAATATGAATGTATTTATGGCCTAGCTAGGCTAACGCTTGACAGCCCATTTAGCCGGCTAGCTAACTAGCTACCTAGCTAGCCATCAACGAATTTCAACACAGGAAATGGGCTAGCACGTGAATGCTAATGCTAACTGCTAACAGAACCAGCCAAGCCCGTTTGATTAAAAGATGGGAGTAAAAAATACCAATGATAATCGAAACTGTTCACGTGGTCCGATTTCTTCTCACATGCCACGTATTGTGGCACAAAATTATCTATGGTAAGGATGAGCCCCATTAGACAGCACCTTGTTTGTCCATAGAGGTGTTAATGATGGGGTTTCATGATGGGAGGAGGCCACACGCTGTCACTAGTCACTACACCCCACACACAGCAGTGATTCTCATCTCATTCTTCAATCTCAACCTTTTATCCCAGTTGGATGCCATTTTTATCTCTAGGACGCCCATCTACACAGCCAAATCCTCGGTGTTAATTTAGCTCTGAGAGTGGTTGATGAATTGAATACATAGGACCACAATGGAAACAAGTCCCCAGGGCTTTTTTGTGTGTTATCCTTTAACCTAAATGGCTGACAGCTCTTGACTGTACCTCCTGCTGTTTACATTTATGACTAATAATTAAGTATTCAATCAAGTGTACATGAGAAGAACCACTACACACCCACGCCAGTGATTCTGTCTTTTTTACACTTTAGAATTTCAAGGACCCCCATATGATTAGACAATGGACCCCCATTTAATAGTATTTTGTCTCTGGGGGACCTTTATCTACACTGTAAAATCTCTTAAATTAATGTAACGGAGTGCACAAATCTGGGAACAAAATGGACCCATTTTCCAATCTGAAAATGACAGATGGTCCATTTGGAAGAACCCTTGTGGTCCCTCGACCTGCACACGTTGAGAACCAGACAGTACACTACTACATCATGACCTTCCCAAATTAATTTGCTTCATTTACGCTTAATTCTTTTGACTTGCAAAGCTTCAGTTGGACTTTATGTTTTGTTGTTACAGGTCATGTGTTTCTTTTGGACCTCGCAATCGATCGATTGGCGCTGCTGCCAAAAGCCAGGTATGTTTTTATGGGAAGTGGTTGATTTGATTTGTCTTTATTTACATTTTGATTGGAAGTGTAATTTATTCAGATGCGTCACTTAAAGCAACACTATGTAACTTTAAATTTAAATTTTGTCCAATCTGTATGGTAGAGTGTAAACCAATCAGGCGTACAAAACAGAGAAAGTAGGCACTGCCAATGAGAAGTTCCTTCCACAAAATGTTAGATATCAGTACACAAGTTGTACTGAACATTGTAGTAGCAATAAGAACTATAACAAAAATAATTTAAGACTATCCACAGTAGGTAGAAGATGGAGAATAAAGAGTATGTATAATAATTATTATCTAGACACATGGAGAGTGACTTTGTATTGTTGTCCTGTCTGTGTGAAACAGGTTGTTACGAATTGCAAGAACACAGTCCAAGGGTTCAAGAAATTTCATGGCAGAGCGTTTTCAGATCCGTTTGTCCAAAATATTAAATCGAGCCTGGTTTATGACCTTGCACAAATGCCTGCAGGCACCACTGGGATCAAGGTAAGACATTAAGATAATTTTCATGTGCATCCCATGGTATATACATTTATTTTGCTAGTGGGACACTGACGTACAAGTATCTCACTCAAATATCAATGTCCATCTATGTATTTATATACAGTACATCAGCTCAGCCCCATCTTTATTAGAGGTATCCCGCTACATTAAATATCTTTGCAGAAAACAGCTGATCTACAAGCTTGGTGTTTGCAACGCATTGTGCATGACGTATGTGTGTAGAGCACCTATTTTAACCAAACATTTAGATTAACAGATTTGGGATGCTTAAGGCTGTGACTATCTGCTTCCATCTGGTCCTATCCTGTGCAGCAATTTGTACCTCACCCCAAGTTGGGGTTGCTGTTTTCAGTTCTGATGTCACAGTTCTCTGTCAGGTTGTTTTTGGCCTCACTTGTTTCCGCTAAGGAAACAAGCTAGGCCTTGTTTGGGAAGACTGTAATGAAGTTTGATGTGTCGCTGACATGGTAGGGATGGGGATCGAGAACCTGTTCCGAAGTTATTGAGAACCGGAAATCAATAGTTTTTTTCTTATTCATTCTCTCATAGTCTAGTGGGTCCATCAAGTGCTGTTATGTGTCAAGAGACGAGTCATGTCAATTAAAATAAATCACTTTTGTACAAACGGTTCATTGTCTAATAACGTTTTGAATCAAGTTGAGCACACTGTCAATATCAAAGAAAATCAACCTCAACGTTGCACCTCAGAAAGTATACACTGTAGTATGACGGTGTCATGTTTTAAAAATCACCCGTGTGAACAAAATCTGAATATTATTCTCTCGCCTGATATCATTGAGGATGCGCTAGGACGTGTACACACGTCCTATGCATCCGTCGATTGGATTCCCTATGACGTGTGGACACGTCGGATGAACGGAACCTGTTAATGGAGTGGTTGCACCACTCAAAAAAGAACAGATCTACAAGCTAACTCACAAAGACACAATGTGACACGTTAGTTTGTAGATCTGATTTAGCGTCCCCTACTTCCAATGACATCAAATGTGCAACATCTCGTTTCATTCTTAAAAGCAAGTAGGCTAGTACTCTTATATACCGTAGCTCAGTGAATAGAGTACAGACAAAGACACCAGTGTGTGAACAAAACAGTTTCTTATTGGTCAAAATATATTGCCAACTTTATTCATTGATGTTGATAAATAAATGGCAAGGCACTGCAGTTCTGTTAAGAATTTATTGTCTTCTCATCTTTCTGCCAAATTATCAGTAGTGTGATTGATTGGACACTATTTAGCAGGATTCAACAAGGGTATATCAGTAAAATGAACAATCTAATGACAGGTGATGTATATGGAGGAAGAGAAGGTTTTCAGCATCGAGCAGGTCACAGCCATGTTGCTCACCAAGCTGAAAGAGACAGCCGAGAGCTCCCTGAAGAAACCTGTGGTTGACTGCGTGGTGTCAGTGAGTACCAGCCGCACAACAATCATCTTTAATGTTATTTGCAGGCTGTGTCTGCTGTACTAAGACCGGACAGTGAAGAGCAACAGTCATTGCAGTTGTTCTCTCTCTCTGTGTGTGTGTGTGTGTGTGTGTGTGTGTGTGTGTGTGTGTGTGTGTGTGTGTGTGTGTGTGTGTGTGTGTGTGTGTGTGTGTGTGTGTGTGTGTGTGTGTGTGTGTGTGTGTGTGTGTGTGTGTGTGTGTGTGTGTGTGTGTGTGTGTGTGTGTGTGTGTGTGTGTGTGTGTGTGTGTGTGTGTGTGTGTGTGTGTGTGTGTGTGTGTGTGTGTGTGTGTGTGTGTGTGTGTGTGTGTGTGTGTGTGTGTGTGTGTGTGTGTGTGTGTGTGTGTGAACCACTTTAAAGGACCACTTTTCAACCTATGTTCATATACTAGGTTCTCACTAATAATCATGATAAAATGGCACCATCTTTCATCTGTGTTCATAGGAGGGCTGTGGGCAGGTCAGAAACCCGTCCACCAGTGACCTCATCGATGGGGAATCCAAGCTAATAGACCAATTATTTGTTTACAAACATTGGGACTGGGCACAGTGACTGTTTCATGTAATCAATTCCCAACAGATCTCCAAACCTGTTTTGGCGAGCGCTGGTTTCAGTCCATTCAACCTCCTCTCGTGTGTTGGCGAGTGAGGTGCACCCTAGGAGACATTTATACTTCATTGCTCAACAGTGTTGCATGCAGAGAACAGCTGATATACAAGCTCGCATCGCTGATGCGACTGTTGTGAGCGTAGAGATTTGCGTGCGCGACACCATCGCGGGACGAAGTATACATTATACTTGATGGGCTGCAGGTGCGCGTGCATCATGAGCGCACCTCCCGTTCTTATGACAGCGACTGGTTTTGAGGACAACTGCTTTGAATTGCTATTATTGTTCACACACAACAGAAACCAAGGGATTATATATTTCAAGAGTGAGAGAATACAATAAAAATCCATCATTCTTTCCCCACACTGGGAGAAAAACAGCATCTGAAAGTTTGATCGGGCATTTTGTACACGTGAGTGTAGTTAGAACTTTTCCATTGCATCTTATGAGAGGTGGTGTTCTTGTGCTGCCAGCATGCGCGTGCATGCTGGTGCTTATCAGTGTGACGTAGTCTGTTAAGGTGTCTATAGAAACTGCAGGCTTTCTAGTCCTGAAAAGTTGCAATGCGAAAATGGAAGCCATCGTTCTCACGATAATACAAATCTAAACATTGTTGTGAAAAAATATTGTTTAAAAAAATCTGCCTAACGATGATGTCACTGGTGGATGGGTTTCTGAACTGCCCACAGCCCTCCTATGAGACACAGACTGAGTAGATTTTTTTTATCATGATTATTAGTGTGGACCTAATTATATGAAGATAGGTTGAAAATAGGTGAAGTGGTCCTTTAAGCCCTATATAGTTATAGTACTTTCTCGTATGAGGAAGTAGAAATGTTTCATAGTGTAAAGTTTTGCAAATCAAAAAGTACAGTAAATCATCATCAATCATTATGTGGTGTAATTGTATGTGGTTGATTGCATGTGTTTTGTTGTCAGGTTCCCTGCTACTACACTGATGCTGAGAGGAGGTCAGTGGTGGATGCAGCTCAGATCGCTGGACTAAACTGTCTGAGGCTCATGAATGAAACTACTGCAGGTATATAGCTGTCTGTCTGAAGAAAAAAAATGTTTACCTAGTACAATGTGGAACAATGACAGGCATTGACATTTGAATTAAATTAATAATAATTCAATAATCGTATACCATTTATGTCAATTTTTAACCCTTCAATGTTCCTCAGTGGCGTTGGCATATGGGATCTACAAACAGGACCTTCCTGCTCCTGAAGAGAAACCCAGGACAGTGGTGTTTGTGGATATAGGCCATTCTGGATACCAAACCTCCATATGTGCCTTCAATAAAGGCAAACTCAAGGTTGGTAAACACCATGGAGGTTTTTTAATTGTGGAGAGATGTCCTGTTTCAATAGACATACTAATACATGCATGCGTTAGGAGGAATGGCGTGCCCCTGTCAATGTGGCAGCCTTGTTTATGCACTGCTTTGTTTTACTATGGACTCAACCTACCTGTTCTCTACAGATGCTGGCTACGGCCTGCGACTCAGAACTGGGAGGGAAGGACTTTGACGAGATGCTGGTGAAACATTTCTGCGTGGAGTTCTACAAGAAGTACAAGCTGGACGTCAGGTCCAAGCCCAGGGCTCTGGTCCGTCTCTACCAGGAGTGTGAGAAGCTCAAAAAGTTGATGAGTGCCAACATGTCTGACCTGCCCCTCAATATCGAGTGTTTCATGAACGACATCGACGTCACTGGAAAACTCAACAGGCGAGATTTTTTTATTTTATTTTTATTTTTATCATTTAAGCCACTGCCGTACGAATGTATAAATTAGATATACCCAAACGATAACCAAAAGTGGGATGTCGGTGTTAAATTGGTTACATATTTTTTTACTTGGGTGTGTTAAATCTATGCTATGTTGTTTTGTTGTAGGGTTCAGTTTGAAGAGATGTGTGCTGATGTTTTGGCCAGAGTTGAAGCCCCCCTGCAGAACCTGTTGGAAAGCACCAGTAAGTATTTACTACACCTTTACATTATATTCAAGAGCATTCATGTATCCTAAAATATGATCCTCATCCATGCATTGGTTGGCACTTGGCACATATGAAGCTTTAAATACCCTATATATGTTTCTAGGTTTTTTAACCCATTCTGGGCGGGAACCCCTTTTGGTGTTTTAAGCATTATGTTATACTATGGCTATTAAAAAAGTAGCAGATCTACAAGCTCATAGCGCAGAGCTTGTAGGTCTGCTATTTTTGAAAAATCGTGGAAATGCGGCACAAATCTGTGTAATGGATGTCAAACTAAAGACAGCCGAGTTGTTTCATATTATCTGCTGTACGCATCCTTTTGGAGCACATACTCAGGAAAACATCAATGGTTCATTCTGATTAAAATAAATCATAGATGTTTCATAGCTATATATTTAATTTCAGCTGTGACGTTGGAAAAATATGGTCATGGTAGTATCATTTATTTGATCGGTCTGATATCAGATCCGTATCGGTTCCACATGAGTCACATATCGGTTGACCTATTTAAAACCCTATACTTAGTATATCGGAGTCTCCCAGAGCTCTATACTAGTATTGGCTAGTATTTTCCACCACACTGAATCTTTTTGCCGAACATGGCCGATCTACAATCTCACAAAACGTCACAACGTGTGAGCCAAATGTTTTCTCCAGAATAGTGATGCAAGGGTTCAAGTGGCTAATGTATTTGTGTTGTCTTATCGTCGAATCAGAGATGAAGAAGGAGGATATCTATGCAGTGGAGATAGTGGGCGGAGCCTCCAGGATTCCTGCCGTCAAGGAGCGAATTAGCAGGTTCTTTGGGAAGGAGCTGAGCACCACCCTGAACGCAGATGAGGCTGTAGCCAGAGGATGTGCCCTGCAGGTTATTATTTAATATTGATAATAACTTTCCACCAAAGTATGTATAGTGCCTTTCAAGAACCCCAAGGAAGGTTTACACCAAAACAAAGAAAGGAAAAATAGCAATCCAAGGCAAGCACTTGACGATGTAAGAGATTAGACGGGTACCGGGTGACGCAAGCATTTGGAAGTAAGGAGAAGGAGTTAGTAGTATGTGATGTGGAATTGAACCGGTAGCAAGTGCAGGTGGGTAAGGGTGGGGTTTATGTGCTGCCAGAGCTTGGTGTGGGTGAGAACCAAGTCGCATCACGTTTTTGTGTGATAATTAACCCATTTTGGGCGTGAACCCCTTTTGGAGTTTTAAGCATTATGTTACACTTTAGCTATTGAAAAATAGCAAACCTACAAGCTCGTAGCGCGGCACCGAGTGCCGCGCTACGAGCTTGTAGGTTTGCTATTTTTTGTAAAATCGTGAAAATGTGTCACAAATCTTTGAAAATATTATTTCAGAGCGAACGTTTTTACTTAAATCGTTGCTTCTGGGGACAACATATTTTCAGATGGGGGGTCCATGGCCAAATTCAGATAATTCTGGGGATCCTTGACATGAAATATTGAGCACCACTGATATAGAAACAGGTATTTCAGTCGGGTCTAAATGGGTAAAAAAAAACTGCTTGTCTCTCCAGTGTGCGATACTGTCTCCTGCCTTCAAAGTGCGCGAGTTCTCCATCACAGACGTCGTTCCATACAACATCTCTCTGAAGTGGAACTCTGCTGCAGAGGAGGGTTGCAGGTAAAATGCCTTTTCTACTTGTTTTATCTTTGTATTAGACCTGTTAAATATGTTGGCTTTTAGGAGCTGTTTTTGGTTAGAATTTAATTGTCTCATATGTTTTTGGTTTTAACTCATCCACCGCTATGGCAGTAGCAATAGTTCAGCACATGCCAACATAGATTTGTTCTATTTTTTTTAGAAAGAGTTGTAAGATTACAAAATAAAGTCCCTTTAAAAAGGGACCTGGCCTGTGAAAAATAAGTTAAATAAGTACTTGGCCTAGAATTAGTTAATTAGTCTCAATTGCCTCGTATACTTTGGTTCTAAACTAGTGTTTTTCCACTGCAGTGATTGTGAGGTGTTCCCAAAGAACCACGCGGCGCCTTTCTCCAAAGTTCTGACGTTCTACCGGAGAGAACCCTTCTCTTTGGAGGCCTATTACAGCTGCCCTGCAGAACTGCCTTATCCGGATCCCACTATTGGTATTATGCATGTTAAAAACTTAATAATAATCATATTAATGATTGTTATTTAAATGATTGCCTGCCTTACACTACAGATTACTACAGACTGGAAATCGAATGAAGTCTGTTGGAAGGTGTGAAAGAAAGTTGCTGAATGCACCTGAGAGCCCACACCGACAGACGGCTATCTGTCTGTTTGTGTGTCTGTCTGTGAACAGCTAATCTCCAGCATTGCTAGCCCGATATGGGAGTGAAACTTTGCACACACACTCCCAGTACGTCATGGAACTAGTTTGCACACACACACTCCCTGTAGGTCAAGGAAGATCCTCTTTCCCAACCTTTTCAAATCATGGTGATGCTATAACGGGTCGCTTCTCATTTTGGCTGATAACTCTTGAACCGTAGGTCATACAGTAAAAAAGAAATCCCTGTATTCGTTGGATCATGATGCAACTCTCCACAATATAGCCCTGCCCGTTTTACACCTGACAAGATTTTCCACCATTGCTACTACTACTACAGTTTGCCGAAAACTCGCCCAAATTGGTACACATTATTTCTTACTCAAGTGATCAAGTTCTGTAAGATTTTTCATATTACATTCTGATTGGCCACGATTGACGTAGCCTGGTGTGGAGATGTGCACTCAGAGGACCAGACTTTATTTTTTTTAATGTTATTCCGTCTTCACAGTATTAACTGCTTTCAACAGGCCTGTGTTTTGGGATTTATTGCTGAGCCTAAATCTGTCCTGTATCCTTCCAGGTCAATTTGTGATCCAGAAGGTGGTTCCACAGGCTTCTGGGGAGAGCTCCAAGGTGAAGGTGAAGGTCCGGGTTAACGTCCACGGAATCTTCAGCGTGTCCAGCGCCTCACTGGTAGAAGTACAGAAATCAGACGAGACGGAGGAACCCATGGAAACGGAACAGAGTAACGAAAAAGAAGCCGAGGTGAAAGAAGAAACCGTGTTAGATGATGTGTCCCGTCTGCATTTTCAGACTTGTATGATCATGATCATAGAACTGTGTGGTTTGTTCTTTGTAGGGAAAAATGCAAGTGGAGCAGGATGAGCAGAAGCCTCAGGGGGAAACGCAGAAAGACACGGAGGAGAAAAACACAGCAGAACCTGAAGATGTGGACATGGTTGGTTCACCACTCCACCACTCTTAACCACATGAACCCTAGTCATAAGCAAATATTAAGGATACACGATATAATTGGCACCATCAACTTTCACTAGCAAAATAAAAATGTCAGCAATGAGCTCAATATAATATAGTAATATATATATATATATATATATATATATATATATATATATATATATATATATATAGCAAATTATGACCCTGCAAATAATCAGAGATTGGATATCGGTCATAATTTCAATATCAAGATATATTTTTTGTTGGCCTGTATGAATGAGGCATCAACTGTATGTTTTAATGAAAAATATTCACGCAGAGTTTTTTTACCCATTCATGACGGGAACCCCTTTTGATGTTTTAAGCATTATGTTATACTTTAGCTGTTGAAAATATCTACAAGCTATGAGCTTGTAGATCTGCTATTTTTGAAAAATCGTGAAAATGTGGCGCAAATCTTTGAATATATATTATTTCAGAGCGAATGTTTTTAACTCAAATCTTTGCTTCTGGGCTATCCCTGGAACAACATATTTTCTGATGGGGGTCCACAGCCAAATACAGATAATTCTGGGGTTCCTTGATGTGAAAAAGGTTGAGCACCACTGACATAGGTTTTTCAGAAAACTCTTAGGATTTATAAGCCTTTAAAAAAAATCGGCCTCAGGTCTAAATGGGTTTAAGTACAATTGTATTTTTTTATTCATCACACCCCCGGTGTGTAAAGTGAGACGTGTTAGACATTAAATCACCCCCGGTGTGTAAAGTGAGACGTGTTAGACATTAAATCAATATTTTTGTTGCTTCTTTGATTCCATCAGACCTCGGCGGAGGAGGGTAAAACGGAGAAGAAATCTGACCTACCTCCTCAAGCCAAGAAAGCCAAAGTGAAGACAAAAGTCCTAGAGCTTCCCATTGAGAACTGTCCACAGTGGCAGCTGGCCAATGACATGCTCAATCTGTTTGTAGAGAGCGAGGTAACGCACACACAAATGCACATTTCCATCCATCTATTTATTGTTTGATTTTCACTTTGTATTTGATATTGTTATAGCCAGTTTTGCACAAAGTGAACTATAAGCTCACAATGCATTGAATCGCTACACATTGTGAGTTTGTAGATCTTCTATTTGTTGAATTTTCCCAAAATATTGATGCCAGGTTGAAAGTAGTCAAAATATATTTTTTTTGTCCATTATTGATTGATTGATTGATTGAAAACTTTATTGAAAATTAATTCAAAAGGATACAGACACAAGAAAGCCGTTAGGCTTGTTTCCGTTGTGGTCCTTTTGGGGAAAGGGGACATGGGGAGTAACAAAACAAAACAGACAAAAACGAAATACCATTTGTATTTTGCCCTGACCCTGTTCTTTTTGGGGAAAGGGGGCAGGAGACAAAGACATAACAAGAAACAAAAACACAGAAAAAATTTGAAACTGTATGTGGATGTAGTGTACAGTGTTGTATGCATTTACTGTCTAAGTGTTGTCTCTCTCTGTGGTACATAGGGTAAGATGATCATGCAGGATAAGCTGGAGAAGGAGAGGAACGATGCCAAGAACTATGTAGAGGAGTATGTCTATGACATGAGGGACAAGCTCCACGGGATGCTGGGGAAGTTTGTCAGTGAAGAGGTGAGTCATCGGTGTGGCTGCGTCCTTCAACACAAACGGGGAGAATTGTTCTCACTGGTCCCCCATAGCATTGTTTAGCTGAAAGAAGAGATATTGTATTATATTGTGACCTTCCTGGCTAATTAAATATTAATAATCTTTAATGTCCCGAAGGATATTCATTCTTCAGTCTGTTCAAAACACCCACAACAAAACGACACATAGCACAGAAAACATATCACCAAAACAATACAAAACATGAGGTCCCCAGAGCCCACTGTATACAGAACCATCCTATCGGCGGTGCAGTTTGTTTAATGCCACAATGGCTGAGGGAACAAAATAAAAGTAATGGTGCATTATGTTTATGGATTAAAGTTCCCCATCACTGAATTTAAGTCTCTTTGATGCTGTGTAGAGTCCAACATAATATGTTGTACTCAAACATAATATGTTTGTCTTGGTTAACTATTGGCTTTCTCTAAATAGTTTAAATAGCAGATGCCCTTTAATCCATGTGTGTTTGATGCCCGTATGCATGTGGTCTCAGGATCGAGATATATTGTCTATAAAACTGGAAGACACTGAGAACTGGCTGTATGAAGACGGAGAGGACCAACTAAAGCAGGTTTACATCGACAAGCTGCTAGAATTAAAGGTAAGTCTTCAATTTAAACATTTATCAGATACTGTTATCCAGTGAAGTTCTCAAAAGAAACTAGGTTACCAGGTAAATGTCAAACCTAGCATCTGTATGTACATACTAACTAAATCCATGTAACAACATTTGTTGACAAGAAATCAGTATATGTGCATCTAAAGAATATGCATAGCATTTGTGACCAAGTAACCAACATGCATCTGTCATTCATCTACCATTAACACTAGTTTTCTCTGGAGGTTGCTTGATATTGAAGTTTTGATGTTCTGTAATGGCGGTTGTATTCTTAGAAACTGGGCCAGCCCATCCAGGAGAGGTTCATGGAAGCGGAGGAGAGGCCCAAAGCCTTCGAGGACATGGGGAAACAGATCCAGCAGTACATGAAAATAGTGGAAGCATATAAAACCAAGGTGCGAACCAAAAGCTCCTGGAGAACAGGAGATGCATTAATGGAGTGACTGGCTGGCAACAACACATTGATATAAACAAAGTTGACGTGATTTCCTATTTACTCATTTACCGTTGATATCGCCTTTTGATGCCTCCTGGTCCAAACGCCCTCTGCACTGAGTTCGCCTTTTGGTGCCTATTTTAATATAAATTGATTACGGTTCATAACTGTAACGTAAGACTCCGGTAAGGGTGCGATTAAAAAAAAAAAACGGAAATGAAAGTTCTGCTGGCTTATGCTGTCTATGGGAACGCAGTTTTTTTAATTGTAATATCTCAGATTCTTTTTTTTTGGCTGAAAACAAGCTTGATTTGCACCTCATTTCTCTAAAGTCTAAACGAAATGATCCCCGGTTACAAAATGTATGTTTTGGGTGAATTAAATAACAGAACCCGTTAAATCACGATTATTGACTTCCTGACTCGGCTTCCGAGGGAAATGGCTTTCAAACTAAAGGTCTTGCCGTATTAAATGACCCTGGAGTATACAATTCAGACACCAGATCTATTATCTATCATCTATAATTTCTGTCAAACTATCTTTCATGCCCTATATCTGGCTCAATTGGGCCCTCTACTGGTCAAGCCGCATCATCTGCATTAATGTTTCCCCAAAGTCACTAAGTTGTCTCGGCTGACTAATACCAATCTGTTTATTTATTTTAGCATCCTTTCATTCTAAAGATCAGTTTTAATTCCAGAGATCAGTACAGTATTTGATATTTTATTCCAGCGCTCAGTACGGTATTTGCTATTTTAAGAGCTCAGTGCGGTGTTAATGATTCTCTGTGTGTCAGGAGGAACAGTATGACCATCTGGACGAAGCGGATGTCAACAAAGTGGACAAACTGTCCAGTGAAGCCATGATGTGGATGAACAGTGCCATGAACCAACAGAGTAAACACAGTCTATCAGTAGACCCTCCTGTCAAAGTTAAAGAAATCCAGGCGAAAACCAGGGTGAGTGGATTTACTTGACGTCAAAGCATTTTGAAAACTAGGAAATGATGTGGATCCATGTAGAAATGGCATGGCTCCGCCTCCAATATTGATCTCGGACTTGATATGACAAGCCTGTGACGGCAGTCAGTCAATCTATGACATCTCGTACGTACGACTTACATACTCCAAATTCGACAAACAGGGATGCCTGGTTGAAAGGTTTTATTACAATAATAGATATTCAATCTCTCATGACACTTTAGAAGTAGGAACCATACATGTGCAGTTTCATGTGCTAGGAACAAACGTGACATGTCATATGGTTGCTGCTATTTTTTTCCTTTTTATCTTTATTTTCACATATTTGTGTTTATTCCATTGACAAATGTCTCTTGCATTGTGTTTTCTTCTTGCTCTGGTTTTCCAGGAGCTGTACTCTGCTTGTAACCCCATCGTGACCAAGCCCAAACCCAAGGTGGAGCTTCCCAAGGAAGACGATAAGCCTGCAGAGCAGAACGGACCCGTGGGCGATGCTGGACAGGAGAACGCCACAGACCAGGAAGCAGCAGCAGCGGCAGAAAACACAGGAAACGCTGCCTCACAATCCACAGAAAGCAAACCAGACATGGACCTTGACTGAGAAGGCCATTCAACAACAAAAATGACGACCTCTTCCAGCCCTGGCTTAGCTAGGCCCGTGCCTCACCCTGAAGCAACGTGTACGTTTTTCTCCACCAGCTGTCATCTACAAGCTTTTCCTGCACCAGAAGTTGACATCACTGATGGAGAGAAATAAAAGCTATTCAATGGAAATTGTCTCTGTATTGTAGTCTCAGGTTTCCTAGAAGGTGTCATACCCAATTCCTCTTCAGGTTAATTTTTTCATAGCTTAATTTGATTGGTTCAGCAGAATTTTTTAAACTGGAAACACTGAAGATGTCATGTGTTTTTTCCGCTTCAAATCTCCTGCCAACCAATCAAACCTATGGGAAACTGAACTGGAACAGTGTATGCCACTTTCTAGAAACCTGGGACTACTGTTATGTGGAGAGCTTGCTGTATTGACATATTAGACGGCCAAACAAATAATACTGTTGCATCTATGGAACTGTTCAAAAGAGTTCTTCTGTGAGTCAAATATTAAAAGTAATTATGACGGAGCAAAAGGGAGTTAATTCTTTCTGATTGAGTTATGGACCAGATGGATCAGAGCTGCGGAAGAGTGTCAGTAACTTGCAGTACTTAACAGTCAAATGCAGGCGTATGTTTTCAGCACTTGGCTGAATTATCCACTTTGTTGTACAATGGTGTCGAGCGGCATGAGCAGGTACATTTTTTTCGTATTTTCGCTGTGCGACACTGGTATGGCGGAGCATTAGTAATGCATTTGACCCCAATTCTTGGTGTCTGCTACACCACGGCATGTACTTTATCCATTTCTGCTGAAATAACATTGAAAAGCCAATCGCAATAAGCCTGTTGACTGACAAATGAGTGATACACATGATGGTATTTATTTCTGTTGTGTGCCCTATTATATCTGTTCTGGTCTGTGTCACATTATGGTTTTAATAAAGTTATTGAAAATCACTTCAATGTTCTCTTTGTATTATACCTGCTCTACATTCACTGATAAGCTCTAAACGAACCCTATTAATGATATGTCCTTTAGATAGAGTTCCCCACTATAAAAGGTACTTGATACAATACAGTGATACATTACATTACAGTATGTTTTTTTGATAACTTACTGTTTACTGCTTTATGGTGAAGACATTTATATAAATGCTCCTCCATCCATGACATTCTTTCCCCGGACGCCCCCTCGTGGTATAATCCAGGCACGATCGAGGAGTGAAAGTGCTGGGGTAAAAGATTGGCTGCATATTTTTCTAAACATTGCTTTTGTACAATATGCTTATGTTTGAGGCCATGTTGTGCCGGTTGGAATCAGATTAATTTGCTGAAGGTTAGTCTCGCGAGCCAGACTGTTGTTGCCTCTGAAGGATCAAATTCCATAGTCAAATTCGCTTCGCAGTTTACATATCCGGTCTAGAAAGGGATAACGGAACGGAAACTGCGTTTGTGCGTGTGTGTGTGTGCGTGTGTGTGCATAGACATATATATTGTGTGCGCGTGTGTGTGCGCGTGTGCTTGCGCGCGCGCACATGCAATTCACCGGATACAGTAGACGGGATCTGAGCTCTGAACAGTAAATTGGAACCTGCCATGTACTCCAGGAGGTTTAGTGGTCGATGTTATTTATTTACCTGTTACCTCATTGGTTTTTCATTTTCATTTTAAGGACCCCCCCTCCCTACTAGACTTGTATATCTGCCATTTTCGCTAGTTTCGAACATTTTTTTAAGTAGAAAGTAGGTCTTAACTATAGCGGGTTAATCTGTTCCCCTTTGTTGCTGGGGAGGGGACCTCCTTTTATATACTCTATGGAGGGGACCCACTGAAACCTCCTCAAGCATCCGTGGGGCCACCTTGAGATTGAGAACCAGTGATTCACCTCAAGGAAGGAGTCTGGGTTTAACGCCCGCCTCCATGAGCGTTGTTTTGCATCCGACTCCAGTCATATGACTTGATCTGGTTCCGTGCTGCTTTTTTCGGAGCACATTCAAGAGGCACAGCGTTGGATAAACAGCAGGTAGGCTACTGCTGTAGATGCACTGCAATTCATCATATTCACTTTTATTTTATAACAACTTTCCACAGCAATCAACATTTTACACTGCGGTTACAAACCGTTACAATAGTTGTATTCCTTCTGACACCCTTTTTATATTCCCCTTAATTCGCTCCTCCCTGTTGGATCATGGTGTTGATCAATGTTCTTTATGAGTCTAAAGTCTCGTTTAGGTGTGTTGCTTTGATTAATGTGTTCCAGCTCCTAACAGACACAGTTGCTGTTCTTGAGGGACCATGAAGCTCATCATCCTAAATGACTACGACCAGGCGAGCGAGTGGGCTGCCAAGTACATTAGAAATAAGATTTTAAAGTTCAGTCCTGGACCAGAAAGATACTTTACTTTGGGACTGCCCACTGGTAAGCAGATTTTGCATTTATATTTTCTATTTTGTGTCTAGTGGGTATGCAGATGGCACTTGAAATTACATGGGCACCTTTTTATTTATTGGGAAGACTGGGCACTATTTGAAGGAGAACTGACCTACTAGGGCTACTTGGGGATATTTGGGCAGGAACTGGGGAAATTGTGTTGGTGAAAATTTGAATTTTGAAGAATAGGCCTGCATTTTGACATGGATTTGCATTTCTCTGTCACTCTGTTCCCACTTCATTTTATTTTTCTTCTAGTGTATTGTTATATAATACAAATTATTAATAATACATCAATATGTTTATTCTTTGTATTCACATATTCTCTGTAGGAAGCACTCCTATGGGTTGTTACAAGAAACTCATAGAGTATTTCAAAAACGGAGATATCTCTTTCCAGTATGTAAAAACATTCAACATGGATGAGTATGTAGGTATGTACTGACTGACCATTTTCTTACATAAATCATTTTAGTTCAGAAATGGAAACATGTGAACTGTGACTTTGTAACACTTTGTGGGAAATTACATAGGACTTCCCAGGGATCACCCAGAAAGCTACCATTCCTTCATGTGGAACAAATTCTTTAAGCACATTGACATAAAAGCAGAAAATACCCACATTCTGGACGGCAATGCTCCTGATCTTCAAGTGGAGTGTGAAGCCTTCGAGGAGAAGATAAAAGCTGCTGGCGGAATTGAACTCTTCGTTGGAGGTGAGGAGGTCAAATGGTTCGATCATATTAAGTATTAACCAATCGTATAAGTTAACACATATTATAAATAATTGTCTGTTGGGTGGAAACCTTATATGTCCTAAACAAATTCAAAAGTAGCAGATCGACGAGCTCAAAACGCGTCGCTTTACTTTGTTTGCTTTTGTGTGACTCTGTAGTATGATCAAGTAGACAGTAGGGTATTCATTTACTAGAACACGCAAAAAGTTAGAATATGGAGATAGGAGGTTTCTGCCCGACTGCGATGATATAATAAGCACATTATGTATACTTCCACTGCAGGTATCGGGCCAGATGGACACATCGCCTTTAATGAGCCGGGTTCCAGTCTGGTCTCCAGGACCAGGGTGAAGACGTTGGCCAAAGACACCATCATGGCTAATGCTCGCTTCTTTGATGACAACCTCTCCAAGGTGCCCACCATGGCACTGACTGTAGGCGTGGGCACCGTCATGGATGCCAAAGAGGTCAGGACTCAGGACATTAGATTTGAAACCCATTCATGTGCACTCCTTTTAGTTTTTTGTGCGGTTTGTTATTTATTTCCTGTTCCTCATTCTCTGCATGAAAGGTACATTTATCACATTATGAATTGCTTTCATTCGTTTGCAACGTTCTTTTTTTTTTGGTTAAATCACTGTGTTATTTGTTATGGCTTTCCTTCTCTACAGTTGGCTCATAACTGGGTGGAGAAACTGCACGTGTCATAGCTTAGGTGTTAGGAGAAAGCCAGTCATGACTAGGTTGCTACTACGTGATTGGCTACACGAGTGGTTCAGACTCCCATTGGCTTAGGCAGTATGGGGTCAGAGTGACTTCCATTGGTTTAGGGTGCAGTCAATCATGACTAGGTCGCCAATAAAAACTTGCCTGATGTACATAGACATTTAAAGGTAGATGCCTCTTCTGTCTCTGGGGCATCTGTATCTCAACAGAAGGCAAAATGGAGGCAATGGCGATGCGTGATTGCATTGGCAAGCTTCGCCGAGATTCCTTGCGAAGCATAACGGAAGCAAAACGGAAGAACGGAAGGGGCCAATCAGAGGCACGTGCCTTCAAGATTCCGCTTGACTTCCTCCTCCCGTTGCAGACAGGTCGCTCCAACGAACTGCAGCGGCCAATGAGGCATCTATATTTTTTTAAATATCTATGCTGTTGTATGTCAGGTTTCACCTGACAAAAAGTGTATGTCTCAGTACTGGGATGTACTGTTGTTGAGTAGTTAGCACTGTTGTCCCTAAGCAAGAATGTTCTGGGTTTGAACACACTGGGGCACGTTCAAGGTTGTGCTTTATTGTCACATCTTGTGTACAGGTACATGAGGGTAAAACTTATTTTTGTTCGGCTTCCGAACGTGGGTTTCTTCCCATACCCAAAGTCATGTATGACATACCTCTGCCAGTGCTCCAGGTTATTATAGTTTATTATTAGTTTTTATTTTACTTTCATTCTGACTTTTTGCTTTCAGTTTAGTTTTGATTCGTATTTAAAGCATGTTTCCTAGTTTAGTTTCTGTTTTGTGAAAAGGCTTTTAGTTTGGTTTAGACTAATTTTAGTGTTAAGGTCCTTTCAGACAATTGCCAAAAACGCATCAGTTAGTTTGCAAGCTCCTTAAGTGTTAGAATTAGGGAATGGACTCATGGACGAGATTAAAAAATGTCAGAAAATGTGTGAAAATAGCCAATCTTCAAGCTCAGGGGTTGCCATGGCAATCAATTGGCTCAACACTAGGCCACTGCCAGTCTTTTCTGTTTTAAACCAGTGGTTTTCAACCAGTGGGTTCCAGGTGGTCCTCATCTAAAAGATTGAGAGTTAGTAACCAAATGGACCCTTATTAACTCTCAAGAGTTACATTATTGTTAAACATTACATTACTTCATTTACCTTGATATGAAAAGAGTTGAAAAGCTGCATTATTGGTGTTGATTGGTAATGGTATGTTATTTTATTAACCTGATTGAGGCAATTTCTGCAATTGAAACATTTTTATGGTTCTTTTTTATTAACATACAAAAGTAGTATTTACAATATTTACCCACTGCTCCTAATAGTCAGGGTGGGTTAAATGCAGAGGAGCAATTCCACATACAGTACATGCAAATGTACCCAACAACAATTAAAACACAGACATTTATTATTAACTTTACATTTTTTCACATCACAAGTTGAGAGTGGGTGATTTTTTTTGTACAAGCTCCCACTGCTTTGCAGCTTGACTGAATTGTCTAACAGCCAGATAACAAGACAATGTGAAAGATAACATGGTCAAAATAGAAATATAATTTAGGTAGAATGTCAGTCTATTGTGCAAATATAGATGACGCATTTAGCAGCATATATACATAATGTGACTGTAGCGCCCAAGTCCCTGTCAACAGCCTGATGTGATCCATCAGGCTGTTGACACAAGCTTGTGGCAGCTTGTGTCAACGGCCTGATGTATGACAGGTGGAAACGGCTCCATAGTCTGGTAGACTGGCTCTTGATACATACAGGTATTGCTTGCCTATGTATCTGTAACTTTATTATTATGTAAGTAAGTAGAGTCTGAGAAGCTATTGTCTGTATCAGAAGAGAACGTTGGAGTCTATCCAGGTTTCAATGTGCTAGACTCTTTGCTGAGGTGGAGTGCAACACCTACCATCAGTTACCAGTAGTTGCCGCAAGACTTACCGCACCCAAGCCATGCTACTCCTACACTGGCGGGGTCCAGGATTGAACCCATGACCTTGTGGTCCAAAGATGAGTATACTGACTGAGCTTATTATATTACGAATAACATTCATTCTCTCCTCAGGTCATGATCCTGATCACTGGAGCACACAAGTCTTTTGCTCTTTATAAGGCCATCGAGGAGGGTGTCAATCACATGTGGACGGTGTCTGCGTTCCAGCAGCACCCGCAGACGGTGTTCGTCTGTGACGAGGATGCCACTCTGGAGCTGCGTGTCAAAACTGTGAAGTACTTTAAGGGTGAGGCTGGGTCATTAAAGACTATGACTCATTAAATCATTGTTTTATGGTCGTGCCAGGCCGCTCAAGGCTGCCTCCAGTTCTGTTTATGCCCCAGATCATCGCCACGTAAACAGGAATCATAAACTATCATGATTGAATGATGTGCTGATTAGTGTCAAGATAGAAAGTAAAAGATATATGAAGCTATTGATTGATTGATTGATTGAAATATTATATAACAGTTTGCAGAATTACAGTACATTTCGAGCACAAGCTCTATACAAAGGCTGTTAACTGTGAGTGGACGACCCAATTAAGCATTACACTTGTTTCCAACAGGGTCCACCATGTTCAATTCATCAAAACATTTAGAGACGTACAAATAGACACTTCTATATAGACAAAGAACAGAACAGGAATTCATCATAATGGAGGTAAAAAGGGAAAATAAACATATACAGTGAGGGGAAAAAGGGGGGGCGGTGGGGGGGGGTATTCAGATTTTACGGGGGCCAGTTTCGAATTGCAGCCATCCGTAGGTGCCCTTTGAGAGCGGTTTTGAAGGAGTCAAGGGATTCACATGTCTTAATGACTGTTGGTAGGGTGTTCCACATTTTTCCGCATAGGAGCGAAAAGAATTTAGTCCCTTGTTTGTGCCGAATCTGGGTTGTACATGGTCCTATATCTGGATTAGGATACTAATGATGATTTCGAGATACACTGAAGAAAGGAACCGCACTAAGGTGGGAAAATGGCGGCACTCCAAAATAACGGATGCAGGACAAAGGCTCGGTTATGCATTCACTTTATCTTAGGCTGGCTAACACTTTTCGGCCACCAGAGCAGATTCAAAAGTAAACAGAGGAGGTTCACAGCCCTCTTTTGTAGGTTACATGCCCTTACTTACAATTAATCAATCAATCAATCAACAATCAGTTGACAATATCACAGATACTGAAGGTTTTAGTCACATGACAATCATAGAGTACATTATCAGGGAAACGGATACCCGAGTGGAATAGTATGAGAGTGACGACACTAGCATTGACTCCCATTGTAACAATGGAATGCGGAAGTGCTCATTCTATCTCAATGGGATAGTTCCGATGTTTGGAACTATAGCCCATAGGCACCCGTTTTGCGGCGAGTTCAAAGCGTGTCGCCACTCTTACTATTCCACTCGGACGGATACCATATTTGGAGTGCTGCCATTTTTCCACCATAGTGTGGTTCCTACCCTTCCCAATTAGTCTTCTTTTGCTGAAAGGATGTCTGCCTGCTTTCCTTTCCAGCTTTCAAGATACACTTTGTATTGATAATGATATCCATAGTAAAATCCACAGTGTGAGTTTGTCACATTTTCACACGAACATTGCCAAAATACAAGCTTGCAATGCATGCCATTGCACCGCATTGTGAGCTTGTAGATCTGCTATTTTTGCAGATGATATTCATCACAGAATAGGGACGCGAGCGCTCATGTCATGTGATTAAAGGAACATTGAGGTTTTTCCACTGTTCATTCCTGTGTTGACGCTGGTTTGTCTGATTGTTTGTTCAGGTATGATGCATGTACACAACAAGCTGGTGGACCCACTGCCCTGCATGGCCAAGAAGAACTGAAAGATGTCCGCTTTCATCTTAAACTTCAATTCATTCCTTTGTCTCCTGGTGGAGAAACCTCGTTAAGGGAAAATGAGCCACGCTTGGACATTATGTTTGTTTTATACAGTGTGAACAACACAACTAATCGTTAGCTAGTCTCGCGTGGCCAGACTGTGCCTCTCGCAATTTTTCAAATGCCGTTATACAGTCTGGAGCACGGACGCTCTGATCATGAGTAAAGTATGAAGCGGAAGTGAAGCCTCCTCCCCACTTCCGTTTTGTCTTTACAGCCGTACAAATTTATCCTAATATAAATTTGGAAATTGGAAATCAAAAATAAAACTGAAATGACAAACAGATTACTCAGATTTCAGGAGGTGTAGTTCCAGACTCTATAGGCCTACAGATATTGTGGAATAGTTATGTGACTACACAAGACTAATCGTTAGCTGACAGAAGCGAAATCTAAGGTCCTTGACATTTGTATTGTCTTTCTTTGTAATCCTTTTAATAAAACATGATTTAATTTCCACTTTTCTAAGTACTACTGTACTAGTGTATTGCTTGAGAATGGCATAGGTGGAAACTTAGTACATTTGTGCAATATTTTATGGAAGTACAATTTATTTCTGTATTTTATACCTTGGCTTCAGTTACTTTGCAGATTGAGATTAACAATATGAAATATAATAAATACATTAGGCTTATCTATTAAGATTAAGATAATTTGAAAATGGGTGTCCCTCCTGATCAATAATTATGTAATAAAGACTATTGTATAATTATATATGTATTTATGTTATATTATAATGTAACATGAAATAGACCAATGCTGCTTTATTCTTTATAATAGAGTTTTAATGTAGGTATTTTGATCCTAATACTTTTGCACGTTTACAGTTGTAACACATTCTACACCGGTATGTCTACTTTCACTTTTAATTTAAATTTAAAAAAAAAATCGGATTACAGTAGTACTAATTCCACCACTGGAGAATGGGTGCTTTCCTTTGCTTCATGCTGTCTGTTTTCTTCTTGTGTCACATGACATGGAACGACCATAACGACAGGGAAACATGCGCTACACTAACATGTGTGACCTATACAATAGTGTGACTCGCTGTGGATCTGTGTTTAGTCTTTTTTTGGCATTGGTTTACTTTAGTTACGGAACGGCCACATGCTAATTGAATTGATCATCATAAATCTTGATGGCTGTTGATGGAAACTGATAAAATTCTCATTCTGTATGCTTTACAGTCAAGCATGTTGGTCATTATTACTAGAATCGTAGGATGAAACAAAGGTTGACTACAGCGACCCATGGATTCAATTGAGTTCGATTGGTCACTAGTTTTGGTGTAACGCTGAGCGTATTGACTGGGACGGGCGGGGGAAAAGGAGATGGCCGACTTGTATTGAAGTCAACGTTATCTCAGCTAATACAAAGATCTGTTTCATACAACAATACCAACGCATCTTCAAGCTTGAAGTGGACGTTTCTACATCATTACAGCGCTCTGAATACAATGGCGGAGCAAAACAGCAACGTCAGATACCAAGAGGTACGTAAATACGACATTTCACAGCTACATTCACGGCTGAAAACGCCTCATTTGTATTTTTGTCGCATGACGGTGTCGCTCGCCGAAGATAGCAGATCTAAAAGCTCACAACGTTTCGCGATGCGACGCGTTGTGAGCTTGTAGATCTGCTATTTAAACAAATAAATAAAAGCATAATAAAAGCACTTAAATCAGTAATCTCCTCCAGTCTGGAAAAGAAGATATCTTGTTTCATTATATTAAATCAAATGTGTTTGTATCAAAGTGATAATCGCCAAGTGGACTAATAATTAGTTAACTCAATAAGATCATGTTATGTAACATAATACAAGTAATTCTATTTGACACGTTTCAGTTTAAAAGCATCCAGTGCCTCCTACTGACCTAAGTATGGTATAACAGGTATTCCTCCCAGTGTTCTAGTCTAGTATAAATATTAATTTGTAAACAAACACACCCAGTCAGTGCACGCCATGCCCCATCCGGTGGACCTCAACCTTTTTAATGTCAAGGTCCAAGGACCCCAATTTGACAAGATTTGTATCTCTGACCCCCATCTAAAATAATTATTACACAGTAGGCCCTATGTCACTTAATTGGTCCAGGATTCCTTTATTGTTTGTGTACTGTAAGTAAATCAAATTAATGTTACTTAAATCCAATCGATAACTGCCGGGTGGTGAGTGGTGACAGTCACTTTGAAAGTCTGAATGAGCGCAACTGCTATACTTGTAAAATGTTAGCATCATTAGTTGTTTCATGAATAACCAATAATATTTAATGAATACGGTTGCTTCCCCTTTCCAACACTTGCCCGTCGGGCAACTGGAAAGCAAACTCCACTTGCTCAAACATTTTCTTTACATGCCACAGGCAGTCAAGCAACTGTTAGTGTCAACCCCTTTTTATTATCTCCACCAGGCCGAAGGCATGGGGAGAGAGTATGTTTTGCACTCCGTCCGTCCGTCCGTGTGTCCGTCCGTCCGTCCGTGTGTCCGTCCGTCCGCGTGTCCGTCCGTCTGTGAACAGCTAATCTCCGGCACCGTTAACCCGGACGATGCCAAATTTTGCACACACACTCCCTGGATGCCAACGATGAACCTCTGCCCCAAAATTTCCAGAACAGCCTGTTATAGCGCCACCAGGAGGCCACTTTGTGCAAAACAAGTTTTTGGACAGTACACCTACAGATTTTGTCCAAACATCACGCAAATTGGTACACAGTCTCTCTAGAGACATTCAACGAAACAGGTCTTTCAGATTTCTCAGACTCCATCCTGATTGGCTAAGATTGGCTTCCAAAGTTTGCAGGAGTGCTCAGTTTCAAACAAAATGCTGCAAATCATGAACACATCGTGTGATTTCCGTGAAATTGTGCACGCACATTCCCACTAGGCCGAGGAAGAAATGCCACATGAACATTTTCAACTCAGCCTCATGGTGGCGCTATAACTGGCCGAAAAGTTTTTACCTCTAACTGCACGGATCTGTGTAAAACTTTGTATGCCAACTCCCTAGAGGCCAAGGAAAAACCTTTGCCTGGCATTTTTCAAATCAAGACGGGTTTGTTTGATTTCTCCTAATCCACCCTCATTGGCTACGATTGGCTTCTAAACTTTTCAGGAGTAGCCCGCTTTGTACCCGTTTTGTACAAATCGCCACAACTACTCAACGCAGTGTCCGATTGTGGTGAAACTGTGCATGCATATTCCCACTAGGCTTTGTAAGAAATGCCACTTGACCGTTTTCAAATCAGCCTCATGGTGGCGCTACAACAGGCCAAGCCGCGACACACACACACACACACACACACACACACACACACACACACACACACACACACGTTTATATTGCTCCTAAACATTTTGCCAAACATCACACACACACTCCTATCCTCCTGGTGGAGACCTGTGCCCAGAAGGGCACTTTTTCTAGTTGTCATTGTAATAGTAAATTAAATCATGAAGATAGCCTAACAACCCTGGTCCATTGGTTAGTTACATCGTGAATGATTACTGCTTTATCAAAGGTTACTGTCTTCAGATAAGCCTGCCTCATTTGGTAAATAAATGGCAACTGACAGACATCTGTTAACCCACTCCTTGCGGAGTGTCCTTGAAGTAGGGCTGAGTGATATGACTTGACCTGAAACTTCATTTCACCATTCTGTCACACTTTTGCCTCGATTACGATTAATTAACATAAAAAGGTGATATTTCTAATCTGTACACCAAAACACAAAGTATAATACAGGATTAAGTGGTTTTAATTGATTTATATATATATATATATGGAACTCCAACCTCCCCCGACAAATCAAACTCGGCTTCTTCTACGCGACGGTAGAATCTGTTCTCCTATATGGCAGTGAATGCTGGACCCTGAAGCCAACTCTGCAGAAGGCTCTAGACGGGTGCTACACCAGAATGTTACTTACGTGTAGTGCTCAACATCAGCAAGAGTACACATGTTACCAGAATCTGTATGCCAGAATATTCAGGGTGAGCGACAAAATAGCAGCCAGGAGAATGAGACTCGCAGGACACTGCCAAAGACACTGGCAACTGGTGCTGTGGGAACCAACACATGGGCACCGGTCACGAGGACGTCCCATACTAACATATGTGGATGTACTCAAGAAAGATGCAGGAGCGCAAAGCACCAACAAGCTGGCCGGATGTATGGAGAACCGGGAGGACTGGAGGCGACAATGGAAGGCTCGTCTGAGGACGACATATATATATATATATATATATACACACATCACCCTTATATCAATTTATTTTCTGTTAATTGACCAGCACTATGACCACCAGACTATGTTTCTGTGTTTTCCCTGTTTACATGCCTCATGTTGTGTATAGAACCATGTGACAGTAAACATGTGGTCTGTTAAACATGCACATGCACGGTGTGGTCGCGCCTGCTTACGCTCTCTAGTCCTGTGGTAATTTCGCAAACATTTGTGTCCAGGAACCCCATAAGAGAAGATCCAGATTAGTTCTTAGTTTAAGATTTAGTACAGAATTCTACAACCTGTAGGTGGGGAGAGAGAAACGTACGATTCACCGTAATTTCACCTTCTACCTGGTGAAATTATAGTGAAATTAACCACTTTCAGCCCCATGTTCATATTTTGAGCATAAATGTTCAAAAATGAATAGCAGATCTTCATGCCAAATAGTGCTTAAGTGGTTATACGGTTTTTACCAAGTACCCCTGGGGGTCCCCGGACCCCACTTTGAGAACCACTGTAACTGTACACAGTCAGTCATATTATATCAGCGGTAAGCTAAAGCAAACCCCTTAAAATGTACTGTCATGACTCTTACTAAACATTATATTTATTAAACTCAAGAGTTAAATGAAGGTGCCTTTCACATGTAAAGCTCACTAGTGGATGTATTCATGCACGGCACAAACAAGCCAACAAAATGTAGGCTAAACATACCAAAATAATAACTACTAGGCTTCTAATAAAAACTAGGCTTAAATAACATATTCAAGGTTCCGCGGCCCCAAACACTTATTGGTTGAGATCTACACGCTACTATTTATTGGTTATTTGATTGGTTCAGGCTACGACGCAACGCAATGGCCGACGATCCATATCAGGACAGTGTTTCGTGTGATTTCACCATCGGAAACACTCGCTCCTTGACTGTGCAGATGAGGTGTAATGATCTAATAATGTAACTAGGCTGTTGTGTCAGACAGAGCGCTGATAATGTTGTCAGAGCCTAGGGGGGAGGGGTGTTCTCTGTGAACTGTGTTGTTTCGGCCATTCATCAATCAAAAAGATCAATATATCAGACAGCATCACATTGATAATAGAACCCGAGCGCTCATAGATGTAATGGATGATTCAGTCACTCAGTGCAGTGATGATGCAACAATGCCGTTCAGAGTATGGGAGACATTGATTGTGGACTCCCCATTCGCTTAAAGGACAGCCAATGAGGAAAAAGTACTAAAAGTCAGTTAGTGAAGCCTAAGCACAGCGACTGAATATAGACCAGCTTGCAAGCTGGTAAAAATGCTGTATCAGTGCCATTATTTGCACCCCGTATGGCGTTGAACTTTGCCACGAGGACATTGTTGTGATTCAAGTGTGAGACATGGCTGTGTTTGTCTTAACATTTCCTCAGCTGGTGAATGAGGAGGAGCCCGCCCAGACATCCCAGGAGGCCCCCGTCCAGGACGCCCCCCCACCCTACAGCAGCATCTCTGCCGCGAATGCAGGTGAGCTCACTGATCTGCAGCCGTCTCTTTCAGGAGACTCCCAACAGTCAAATGGCTCAAACAAAGCTTTGCCTCATAGCTTCAAAAAGACATCAACAAACCCAGAGTCTTCTACTTCCTGTTATGCACAACTCCATGGCCCTTTCTGAAACCAGTCCCTTGACTTGAAGTGCTCTCGGGAGGTTCCCTCGTCAGGAAGTGCCCCTCCAGCTGAATCAAGTTCCCTTGATTAGGGTGCTGGGTCAAAAAAACTGTTTGGAAATATACTCACCCTCCTTGTGCAGAAACAGGAAACAGACACCATTCGTTGCCATGGTTACCATCATGCAATTGTGTTACCTGTTATTTGGTTTGTACAGTTATATTGCATTGCATCATGTATGTTTGTGTGACATGTGGAATTCATTAATATGGACATTTAAAAGGAAATACAGCGTGACTGTCAAAAAGGTCATATGGTGTTTATAAATCATTGTGTTAAAAGTTGTTTTGTTTGTGTGGTTTCATTTATAGTTTTTCACGGTGGGGTAAATAAAGAGCCCTTGTGAACATCAGTTGGAGCGTTGTCTATTCTGCATCAGATGAAGATTGTTTAGGAGGAGTTTATTTATCATTTATTTGTGGTGGTTCTTACATTTGTAGGTCGCGGTTTCCATGCGGACAGCAGAGCAGGGCTGCACAAGGCAATCGAGTCTAGATCGGCACAGACTCGCTCTTGAGGGCTTTATAAGCCACTTCCACTCAAGGCTGCTTGGTTTCGGACGACACTTAATATGGCACAGCCTCGCGTGAACGCGCATATCGAGGGCAAGTGTGTAGGTCGAGTGGTGAGGAGCTGGTTTCAGAAAGGGGGCATCGGACCACTCCCTTTCCCCCCTAGTCTATACCAAATATCTTTGCCAAAAATTACCGATCTACAAACTCACAAAGCGTAGCAACATGTTGAGCTGGTAGATGGGCTAATTTTGGTGAATTTGAACCCCAAAATTAGGATGCTAGGCTTCATGTGATTAATTTGTACATTTTGTCAGGTTATTTTTAGCTATGACTTTGCTGGCCCAGAGCAGCAAATATTATGATTATAAACCCACACAGAGAGATGTGAAGTCTATATTTACTTCAGTTGTTGCTATAGAGATCTGTGTCCATAGGGAGTGTTGTAGAGAAGCCTGGCTGCAACTTTAGTCCAATCAGTTTAATTCTGTTCAAGAGTTTGTTCATACGTTAGAGTGGTTCATTCTCACTCAGACCAGAAGCCATTTTCCCTCTTTTGCCTTTGTAGCTTTTTTTGAGTACAAAGAAGATGGAGGCAGATTCCCCAACCCCCCGTCGTACAATGTGGCCACGACGCTCCCCTCCTACGACGAAGCGGAGAGAAGCAAAGTTGAGGCTGCCGTCCCTCTGGTCACTGGGAGAGTGACGGTACGTATCTATATGTTCTTACATATATCAATGTTATATTATTCCCTTGTACCCATTGAAGTTTTTTTTTTCAACATCAGTGTTTAGAAAAGTGACATATGATATGTTTGATGTATTATTATTATTATTGCTCCAATATCTTCAGCAGAAATTATTAGACATGAACTAGTTTTACATTATCTTGTTGCTTTTACACTGTCAGGGGAATATAAAGTTATACGCTAAATTAGTGTATACTGTATAATGTGTTTTTATAATTACTTATAAATATTATTGTAATATCATTGGTGACTACGAAAAGTCCCTAATTTTAAGGAACTGGTTGGAATAACCTGTTCCTTCCATGCGTCCAACCGGGGAAACTCCCCCCTACAAAAATCGTGGGTTAAAGATGTAGAATTATTTTGGAAAAGTCCCTAATGTTTATATTAGGTATGTGTGCCAAAATGTTCACACACACACACACACACACACACACACACACACACACACACACACACACACACACACACAAAACATTAATAAGGGAAAACATTAAAACATAATTAATGTAATCTTTTTCTTCATTCTTTGTTCCTGATGCAGGAGGACGATTTTGTGGCACGGGACGACTTTGAAGATGCTGACCAGCTGAGGATAGGAAACGATGGAATCTTCATGCTGACGTTCTTCAGTAAGTTCACGTTTCTGTTAGCGTGAGATGTGATTAGTAGCATTCTGAATGCTGATACGTTTCACATTATGTAAAGAAATCTGATTTGTGGCCCAGGCGGTGGCGTAACCGTCTGGGCACCCGACTGGTAATCCAGTCGCAGTGTGCCGCGGGTTCGACTCCCGAGCCCGACACGGCCTTTACTGCATGTCTTCCCCCATCTCTCTCCCGTTTCCTGTCAGCCTACTGTCTGTCCCTTCAAAAACCAATAAAAGGCGTAAGCCGCAAAAAAAACCAATAAAAGGCGTAAGCCGCAAAAAAAAATCTGGTGTGTGTGTGTGTGTGTGTGTGTGTGTGTGTGTGTGTGTGTGTGTGTGTGTGTGTGTGTGTGTGTGTGTGTGTGTGTGTGTGTGTGTGTGTGTGTGTGTGTGTGTGTGTGTGTGTGTGTGTGTGTGTGTGTGTGTGTGTGTGTGTGTGTGTGTGTGTGTGTGTGTGTGTGTGTGTGTGTGTGTGTGTGTGTGTGTGTGTGTGTGTGTGTGTGTGTGTGTGTCGCTATTCTAGAGTAAACATTTCACAAAATATAGCCAATCTACAACCACGCAAAGGAGTTCACCTGTTATTATAGAACCCTACGGAACGCATATTAATTAAATATATATAGGGGTTTAATTGGTTATTATTCCTACTTCTAGTTGTTAAATATGGAATATAGAAGAAACAATTAGGTGAAATTTTACTGTAGAGTGTGGACCTCCTCTTAATTATATATTCAGTTCTTTGCACAGTGGACTCCATAGTATTAATCTGAGCTGCCAAACATAATTAGTGTTTAACTAAATGAAGTGTTTGCTCTTTGCTGTGACCTGATGAATCTCCTTGTGTGTTTCCAGTGGCATTCCTCTTCAACTGGATTGGTTTCTTCCTGTCGTTCTGTCTGACCACGTCAGCAGCCGGACGATACGGCGCCATTTCAGGGTTCGGCCTGTCGCTCATCAAATGGGTTCTCATTGTCAGGGTAAGAGCATTTTTGAGCTGTATAGCACAGCGCTAGTCTGTACGTATACTGTATATATGTATAGTGTGTGTGTGTGTGTGTGTGTGTGTGTGTGTGTGTGTGTGTGTGTGTGTGTGTGTGTGTGTGTGTGTGTGTGTGTGTGTTGTGTATATTAACTGGCAGGTGAGCCAGTAGGGTGAAAACACAGTGCAGCGGTGACAACACAGAAATGTGTGGGGAAGGTTAATTTATATAACGACTAAAGTAGGGAGAAAAAAGGGATACAAATAACTGGTGATTTTCTTATCGTATGTTTGTGTAACAACCTTATAATTAAGAATCAATGTATTGCTCCTAATCGGTTCTCTCTTACAAACATTGCAGTTCTCCACTTACTTCCCCGGCTACTTTGATGGTCAGTACTGGCTGTGGTGGGTGTTCCTGGCACTGGGTGAGTTCAAACCGACTTTGGATACCTAGAAAAGCACTATATAAAACATATGTATTATTATTATTATTATTATTATTATTAAAGTTGGTGTAAGTGGTTTTCTGTGGTTAAAAAAAAGTGTTAAGTTCTATATTGTGAGTACTCATTGCTATACTACTGTATACTAAAGTGTTTGTTCAGTAACAGAAGTCTTCATGTCTCCAGCTTTTTTAACAGAAAATGCATTTTCAGGTCGAGATACAAATTTTATCCAATCAGGATAGAGAACGCAGGATACAGATTAAACAAGTTACACAATTAAATGAGCAGACAACATTAACACTATAAAACTTGAGCTCAAATAGCTACTCTCTCCTGATTGGCTGAAATGTTTTCACCGGGAGGCATACCTTGCGATGATTACGATAAAGTCTCTAGAAGCATTAATATTCTAAACGAGAGGCATGTTGAAGTCAGAAATGAAGACAGAAGTATGCCCATCTGGTCAAAACCACCTAGATTAGGAGATACGAGCCATTCTTTCTGAGCCGTAAACAAGGAAGTGAACGGCAGCACGCATGCGTGAAACAGCAAGTTTCACGTATGGTGCAGAAAGAGAGGCCAACCCCCCCCAAAAAAAGAAAAAAAATCAAATTTTTATTTTGTTTGATATCAATGAAAAAGCGCTATGATGTGTGTACACGTCCACTGGATCCATCGGTTGTGTTTCATATGACGTTTCCACACGTCATACAGTCTGAATGTGTTAACACCTTGATTGCTTTAAATTGATTGATCAAACGATAAGCCCTGCTTAATACGACATCCCCGCTATTTGTTTTATGTGTCTAAATCGCCGTATTTTAATAATTAAAAAGAAACTCCGTCTCTGCCGCGGAGCAGGGGGAGAGAGCTTCATGTTATGATGTCGAAACCGGAAATCGACACATTCGCTGGGCTGCTAGGGCTTCTGGGAAATTGAGTCCAATGCAAGTGAACGGGGGTTTTGTCTGACTACAATCGCCTCACACCACCCGTAGCAAGATGGCGGGTGGTGCGATGGAAGTAAACACACGGCGCAAGCTATCTTTGGCGGATTTTCGTCGATCAAAAGCCCAGATACTTCAGTGTATGATCTAAAGGTAATAAAACAATCTCGGCAGCGTAGAATATTTGATTAAAATGTGGGTAAATCATATTATGGAATCAAACTGTGAGCTGGAGAGACAGGGAGACTCCTATTATTGAACAAACACTAGCAATGATTACCATCAGAATTAGATTAGATTAGATTCAATGTATTGTCACTGCACACACCGAGTATACAAATACTTTGACAATGAAATTAAGTGTGGTGTCTAGCCAGAAGTGCAATACAGTAATGAGGATAACTACTTCTTTTTTTTATGTACAGTGATAATAAATAGTAAGTAATGAGTATGGAAGAAAGAACCAAGTATACGTATACATAAGGTGTAAGAAGAACAATCTGTACAAGTGCAAGCAATGCAAGATGAAAGATAAATAACACTAAGAATATAGTGATTTAAATCTTTTAACAAAAACCTGTTTGTTTTAACCCAATAATATCACTTACCCTACCTTTAAACCACCCTGTAAAACCTTGAGTCACATTGTCCCTGTGTGTACCACTGTCCACTGCTATTATAATCTTTAAAATATGCTCACATTTCTCTCCCCTACTACTAAATTTAAAGTAGGGTGTTTCATTTCTATGACATATTTAACACATTTCAGTTCCTCCTGTCTAAGAAATATCTTTTGAATGTGAAATGTTGTTCATGTAGCTGTTGTGTGGAAGCAGCATACTAATCTCTACTACAAAAATAACCTAGAGCAGACCTGCATGAAAACTGTAATTTTACCCACCATTAAATAACCTGTTATCCTGCTCCTCCTTATTTAGGTCACATTATGTAACCAGTGATGTAAAGGAGAGATTTTTATAGAAATGAAATAAATAAATGTGACAAACAAACATTATAGAGGTTTCAGTCTGTGGGGTTTATAAATATTTAACCAATGAAAAAACATGAACAAGTCGCTTATTGACCAAATATTATCTACATAAGTTCCATTGGAACATGGGTTATTTTTTCAGACAATTTTGGATGTACGCAGGAAGTGCATCAGCATGGAGATAAGATAATATTAACATGATAAAATATGTATTACCGGTAAGTTGCATGTGATAAAACAAGAACATTTTGGAAAACTATTTCCAAATTCCACATTCGTTTGTACCTTTTTCAAGCCCTGGTTCAAATATTGATAATGTCCTGTATGTTTTTAATTGCAGGCTTCATGCTGTTCATCCGAGGGTTCGTCAACTATTCCAGAGTTCGTAAACTGGCGGACCCTGCATACGCCACCCTCCCCCGGACAAGGGTGCTGTTTATCTATTAAAGGTCAGATACCGGTACACTATGTTGTTGAATGGCCACAGTACACACTAATATCTCATTTAAACGCCCAGCACATACTGTAGGTCTATCACAATTATTACATGATATCATTGCCTGAATGCAATTATTTGAGATAATCAAATAATTTAGCCATTATAAATTCATCTGTTGAAAAATGTTCATACATCTTCAAAAGTAGCATAAATAGCAGATCTACAAACTATGTTTGTGTAAAAGGTGAACAGAATTTCATTTACAGTATATGTTTCAATGTCACAAACACAATTGCACGGTGGCACAGATTTATGCAAAAAATGCTAAAAGGATAACCCAGATAAGCTCTCAGAGCTGGTTTCCGTTAGGGTCCTGTGTATTCAATTCATCGAGACATTTAAAGACAAACGATATACAGTAAGTGATAATAGTGACAACCTTACCAACACATAATTCATTTTATCATGGCATAGGTTTTAATGCAATTTGAAGATTTAGTCCATTTCATCCATAACTAGGTTTGACTTGTTGTGTTTCTCTTCAAATGGGGCAGAACTTTCCATAACGTGGATTTAGGAACATTGGATGTAGAGGAACTGAATATACCATCAGAGCCAACGACTCTTCTAAACGTTTCAAACTAAACGGAAGCCATCACGTCATCGCCGGGTCCGCCGGGGGAGGTAGCGTACGAGTGCAACCGATGACAGCATGCATTAACGTTCAGGAACCATGTCACGTGTTCTGTCATGTTTGAAACTTTATTAACGGAAAAACTGAAACAGTAGTAGTTCTGTGCTCATTAGTGGCGAATGTTAAGTGCTATTCACTTTCACATCTGTAATGTATGAGTAATAATAATGCCTTATAATATCATTTGATGGTAGTTGTACTAGCATGCATCTGCCCCTCCCGCCACTAGGGATCAGTGTTGCATTGATGACACTTTGCTGAAAGCCAACGGGTATTTTCATGTCATTTTGATTGAGATCGCCTGGAATGAGGGATGAATGGATGAATCTATATATATATATCCTGAGGAGATTGGTCTGGCACTCATCAGTTTGAATTACATTTCGCTCACCCCAGAGTTGTGGGTGACCAATCAGAGGCCCACTGTTCAAAGTGAGACTTTTTTGTTGTGATGTTGGAATCTGTTTGTAACTGCCCTTCGGAAATAAATCTTCCACACCGAAGTTCCAGACTTAATATCTACGCAGTGATATTAGTCTGGCCATGCCAGGCTAATTTAGAGACACTTCCCATGAGCATGCAATATGTTTTGTCACAGTAATGTCACCTTATGTGTTGACTATTATAATATGTCTTCAATTGACCACATTTATCATTCGGTTGTTTATATCTCTATTACCACATAGCATTTCACTCACCTGTTGGCTTTAAGTATAGTGGTGTCCTTATCGGAGCCAGTGTCTCCACTGTTAATGTTTTCTTCTTTTCTTCTTCTTTTTTCTTTTTTTTTAAAAAGAAACTATTCATATCAACATGTCATAATACAAACATTCATGCATGCAATTCATGTACCCAAGTAAAATATAGAAAAACATGAAAAATGAAATTGCATCAGAAATTAGTGCATTAAATCAGGGGAAAGTCCACTCTAGAGCAGAATGTGTTTCACTGTTTAGTTTTCCATCCTGATCAAGTTTAACCTTTGTGAATGGTGTTTGTACCGATGGGAACATTTCCTGCTTTATACATTTGCCGCTAAAATGAGACAAAGGTTCTTTTTGATGTACACTAAATACTTGAGAAAACTAATAGCATACAATTTCTTATTCTTACAATGCCCTCAAGATAAAAAAAAATACAATTAAGTAAAAGTTCATAATTTTAGAGATACATGTTTTTATCTGTTAGGGTGGATTTTTACACAAAGATTGAATTGTCTCTGATGGGATGTTTAGGTGAAGATGTTTATTTTTTCAGTTTACGGGGGGTTAATAAAGCGACTTATTGCATAGTATGTACGTATGTATGTTAAGAGTAATTTAGTCGGTGTGAACTATGATATCAAAGATTGTTGTAAACAGGTGCACTTTTAGAAACATAACCAATTAAAACCCACAGGCTTCTCCCTACATCAGTGGTTCTCAATCTCAACAGGTGGTCTGTGAATGAAATCTATATTTACCCAGGGTATCTGGGCTAAGCTCAAGAACTTGTTTCCAGCCAGGCCCTGCTCATAGAACACATTTCATCGTAGTGGTTGATGCCTTGTTCAAGGGCATTTCAGCGGTGGTAATTTTAACGTGTCGGACGGCTGATTCGAACTGGGAACCTTCCGGTATCTAGACCGCGCCGCTATCCGTTCGGCCACCGCTGCCACGTAACTATTGAGAGTGAACAAATGGAACCATGTGGACCCTTACAGGTCTGTAACTCTACATATGGAACCAACTCTGATTGTATCAAGTGGGACCAAATGGACTGTTCCATTTGGTCCCATTTGTGTACACTCAGTTATAATAAGACAAAGAATTGTAATTTTGTTTTATTAAATGCAGGCTTAATGCATATCAAACTGGGGGTCTTTGAAATGAGAAGAGTTCATAATTACTGACCGACATGAGTGTCAGACTGAAGCGGTTCATTGAGTTGGTTCTGTTTTGTACTGAGCTTGTAACATTATTAGTCTGTTATTCATGACAAAATCCAACTTATTAGCTAAACCCGCTACAGTTTTGTGTTTAGTTGGTTGGTTGTACCACAGAAGGTTGAACGCTGTAAGTTCTATATCTGCATCGTTCCAGTCCAGAATTGGTTCTCTTCTGATTGGTACAACAACCATGGCTTCAATGCAAAACCATATATTTAATTCTTTGTGCCGTAGAGCTGCGACCTTGGGGTTTTAATGTTATGATATTGTTTTATTGTAAAAGAAAAGCTTCATGTTAAATAAATGTCACTTTTAATGCATTGTGGCTTACTGTTCATTATTATTACAAATCAAGCACAGCAATACGTGCTTCATCAAAGCCGACATAATCGATTATTTAAAAACAAATGAAGAGCCAAATCTACAATACCACTTGATGTGTTGTGAACTTGTAGATTGCGTACCTTCACTATTTTTGCATGACACTTGTTATGAAAGAGTGAAATATATATATACATATATTATCTTGATTATTCCATTAATGAAAAGTAATCGATGGATAGTTACTAGAGTCTAGATCCATTTATTTTTATAGTGCAATAATATGTGCGTTTGACTTGGATTGTCAGAATTACAAAAATTAGGCAATTAATAACATTGAACCATAATGCTACTACAGCACATCATGTAACATTCAAGTTCTGACAAGTAGCTTTAAACAATGATTTATGAGTATCTCCTCAAACAATGCATAATTATCATTTTCTTTGTTTTATAGAATACATTTTATTGTGACCAATCTGCATGGTAGAGTATGTTAATACAATGTAATGTAAAGAACACAACTGCAGTGTCATGTATTACAACTTACAAGCAATGTCAGAGTCTGATTATTCATTCAGTTCCGGGTTGCAGATTTAACAGATCACAAGTCAGAGAAAACTGTAGTAGTGTTATTTCACTTGACAAAGGAATCCATGTACTGAAGCTTTATTTTAGTGTCACGGTTCCAGGATGTGCATGCACTATCTCTCTTTGTCTAGATATAACTGACTGACTGAGATAACTCACCAGCAGTCGGTGTCAGATCATCAAACCTCCTTCCAGTGACACTGAATTTGTTTTTGGCTATGAATCATGATATGCCCAAAATAGAGACACCTGGGGAAAGTGTTTCATTTCACTATAATTTCTGAATGACTACGGTATTCATCATATGTATCTCTCTCCCCACCTACAGTACAGACAGTTGTAGAATTCTCTACTAAATCTAACACAATTCTTCTCTAATGGGGCCCCTGGCAACAAATCTTTTCAAATGGGGGTCCACAGCCTAATGCAGTACATGTCATTTTGAGTCCTTGACATGAAGTGTAGAGTTGATGGTGTTCTGGTAGGTGGTGTAGTAGAGTAGAGTACACCAGTGGTTCTCAACCTTTTCAGACCGTGACCCCCCCAAAATAATCATATTTGACATATTTGACAGGCATTACTTTTTTTTTTACATTCCACAGATAAATAGTGAAAATAGCAGATCTACAAGCTCACAACGCCTTGTGCAAGCAGATTTTTTCCACCAAAAATCTGTTTCTCAAACCACAACCTTCCACTCACACAGATTTCACAGAGGGACAGTGCAATAACGTCAGTACCTTCTTCAGTACCAGCTTCCCCTGCCCCCCCACCTGACGTCTCTCAGCCTCTCCGCTGTTTCTCCTCCATCACGCAGCGAGAGGTTGAGAACATCATCAAAAAGATGAAACCCTCCACATCTGCCCTGGACCCCCTCCCAACAGCCGTAATAAAAATAAACGTCTGTGCCATAAGTCCCCTGATGACTAAAGCCATAAACCTCTCACTCAAGTCTGGAGTACCTCAATATTGACCCACACCGCCCCCGCAGACCAGCCACCACTTTCTCTTTCACCTCCCCTCGCAGACCTGCTGGCACCATCCCCATCATCCACACTTAACACACCTGCCTGGAGGAGATAAAGGCGTGGATGAACCTCAACTTCATCACAGCTCCAAAACTGAAGCCATCCTTATTGGCACCCCCCACCAGATCCAATAATGTCCCATAATAAGCATCCCCCCCCCCCCCCCCCCCCCCCTACCTTAAAGAACTCATTGGCCCTAAATCCGCCATTCGAAGCCTCTGTGAAACTAACTCCCCTTGCACCTGAGAGCACCACAGTACTTTTAAAAAAATAATAAAAACCTACCTTTTTAACAAAGCATTCTCTTATTTTTTTTCTCTCTTTAGCCAAGCTGGGTCCCATGAAATTGATTGTTGCATATTGCTGTTTTTTTGCCATGCTTTTATTCCCTGTAGCACTCGTGAGAATGTAAAGTGATTTGCAAATAAAATGCATTATCATTATTATTATTGTGGTGTGAGCTTGTAATCGGCTATTTTCACAATTTTGGATGAGGATTAAACTCATAATCCTGTTTTTGTATATTCCATAATTAATTGTTGACAGTATGACCGCCAGCGTCTTTGTCATTAATAGGAAACCTGCTGGCATTTCTCAACATATGTATCACGGGTCAGCTAAGACGGCACGGATGGCTTGGTTCTCCATCGTGGTTTAAATGCCCTGTTAAGACCTCATTGTTTATTCAAACTTTTAAACTTTGTGATAGAAATGTTCCATCATGATGATGGCAAAATACTTTTACAACTTCTACAATTTGGCCAATATTTGACCAGTTTAGTTATATCACTTAACTGCAATCGGGGACCCCCCCTGAGGGTCCCGACCCATAGGTTGAGAACCACTGGTGTAGACCACAGGCCATCCTCACTCCAGCCGCCGAGGCAAAAAGAAAATAGCTTTTTGTCCGATGTGGGTTCTTGGGCCCAGTTTTGGCTTCCCGTTCTTCTTCAGCCCAACATACCAGGTGTGCTCCTTGTACCTCTCAGACCGATACGTGTTGTAATGGTTTTCTTCCAGCTTCTCCAGGAAGTAGCATTCATCAGTTACTGCAGCCTGGGATACCATCATAGGAAGAAAAAAAAGATTTCCAGCATTCGTTAAGGTTCTTTTTATTCAGATTTTATTCAGGCTATCTGAAAGCATGTGCTTTCAGATAGCACATGTTTGAGATGGCCTATGTGCAGTGGTGGAAAGTAACTGAGTACATTTACTCAGGTACTGTAGGCTACTTAAGTAAAAGTTTGAGGTACTTTGACTTTACTGTTTATATTTTTCTGTAAATATAGTACTTTCTACTCCACTATATAATTATTTGACAGCATTAGTTACTAACTTACTAGTATAGATTATTTAAACTTAAAAGAATTCGTGAAATGAGCCATTCTGCATAATGAATACTCTAAGTATATTTTGAAGCCAATGCTTTTGTACGTAGTTTTGAATACAGGTCTTTACATATTTATACATTGTGGTATTTCATTTTTAGTACGTCTTCCACTGCTTTCTACCTGGATAAAAAGAGTGCTGACATTCTTCTGCTGTTATTGAGCTCGTCTGAGCTGTGCACTAGTGTAAAGCGTGAGATACTCACTGAACTGTACAAACGTCCTTGGTCGTTCATGGCCAAATATCTTCCTGCTTCAGTTCCTTGGATGACAACAATCCCTCGCTTGACAGCTCTCAACCTGAGAACAGCTGTACAAGTGAAGATGAAACTTTTAATCAAAGTTCAAAATAGACAATAGGCATTTGTTGGTACAAATCTGTACGGCGATAAACAGACCAAAATAAAGTCATGTGGTATCTTTATGTTTCTTTGTGAGATTGCCATGCCATCACTGCTGTTTTTTCAGGTTTGTCAGCACGACACATTTATACAGAATAGACAGTAGCTTTTGTAGGCTATTGAGGAATTAAAAGAACCTCAGGGAATCTCTGGTATGCATGCCATGTACTGTACTGTATTCGATATTACTGAGAAATAACTATTGTAGCCACAGATCATTGTAGCCTGAGGGTCCTTTATCTTCTCTCGCTTACTTTTTTCCATGTTTGCTTACATTTCATTTTTTTTAAATCTCTATAGTTAAATGTACAGTAACAACAATTGAGATAACCCCACACAATATCATTCAGCTATAGCCTACATGTGTTCCATGTCGAACTTTCTGCTGATATTTTTGTTTCATTTACAATTTCACTTGCCAATAGGCCTATCCTGTATGTGTATGTTCTAGTCCTATATATATTCTAGTCCTATATATGTTCTAGTCCTATAGCCTATATATTTTCTTTACTGAACAAACATCTGAATATAGCTATTTATTATCACTTGTTTTATTATCACTTGGAGTTGAATCCTTACATTCCATAGACAATCTTGAAATATTTTGAAGTTTTTATGCTGTTATTATACTTATAATTATCAGCAACATATTAAAATTATTATATTATTAAGATATATAGAGTAAGGCAATAGAGGGTATGCGTGTGACATCATCATCAAACCAGGAAGTTATGCAGGAACGCCTACTGAGTGGCAAAAAACTACTTTCTGGCCTTGACAGCCCATACATCCACACAGAAAAGTCTTATCTGATTGCATTAAACAATGTTAAACTCACTTTGCCTGTTGCTTTGCCACTCGATGTGCCATTCACTTTAAGCATGCGCGTACTCTCTATTTCTACACTGTTCTGGATATACTTCTTCCGGTCCCCCACCACTAGCATTTACACATTTTTAATGCAGCTGATGTGGTTATGCACAGAGAGTTTTGTACAGTGCACACAGCCTCCAGAGTCCAGACAATCTTACTATGAACGTCATTCTCATCTCTGGTGCCTCCCACTGTGCCGCCAGGCAGAATGTGGAGGTGATGTCCGCCATTCATGCAGTACAGACGAGTAAGCTTCATGTGCTCCTGTTGATGCATGATCCTGGGCCCTGATGCTGCCGAAACAAACACCTCTCCATTCGCCATCCTTTCAATGCTTACCAAAACTGGTCTGACTTATTATTATCAAAGGACTAATTAATTCCGTGCACTCGTCGGAACGATCCTCGGTGGAATTCAACAGGGTTCTTTACGCCAGAGGCAGAGTGGCTATACGGATCACAGACCACCACGCAAAGAGGGGCGCGCACACGCACGCACACACACACACACACACACGACATAGCACGAGTTTGACCATGCTGACCCTCAGTCGTGTTCTCCTATCTGGATCTATGCTGACTACTGTAGCCTACGTTTAATGACAGATAAAATGTACGAATACAGCTGATCTAAGAATTAAATGATAAACATTTTTATATAACTTCACTCCTGAAGGCTACTTTTTAAGACCACTATCATCACATTCACATGCAATGGAACACAAAATCATACATAGCCTAGGATAGGTCAATGCCGCATTGTGTTAGGTCTATAGGCCTATATTCACTCTAAATGCACCAACCCCAAAATGAATCTAGACGCTTGGTTTTGTTAGCCTATGATTTTGTGACTTTGTTCAAAGTGTGTGATGGATTGTTCCACTGCACCTGTTGAATCTCTTAAAATTACCAAACCCTACCATCCCTATCCTGGGGAAAAAAAGCAGATCTAGTGTGTGGTGATGAACTATTTGGCTATCCTTTTTCCTGGAAATACATTTAGGGCTCCATCTTGCGCCACCCCTTACCCCTGATCCCTAAACTTATTTGCCATTTTTTACTATTTTAAAACATTTAAAAATAGTTCAACTAGCCGATCTACATCGACACGTTGTTAGCTTGTAGATCGGCTATTTGTACTATTTTAAAATGTTTCAAAATAGTAAAAAATGGCAAATAAGTTTAGGGATAAGGGGTAAGGGGTGGTGCAAGGCTTAGTGTATAGAGCGAAAACAGGAGGGTCTCCAGTACTACAGAGCCCTGGGGGACTCTGGTCAACTAAGTATAGGGTTTAAAAGGTTAAACTCAGTGTAGGTTCTGATGTTTTTGACAGAGGCCTTTCATTGTTGCTGAGGACCCCTGGAACACTGTGAAGGATGCCTGGGGGTGTCCGGACCCCACTTTGAGGACCACTGACAGTGATGATAAAGTACTGACAGTGACAGTAGCCTTTGTATTGTTTCTGCTGAAGAGGATGGTTGGAGTAGAAGAATGCGTAAATCTGTAGGAGCAAACCATGTTCTCTTCAGCATCATTATAAGCTTTTTTTTCCCTCCACAGAAGATCGTATCGTCTCCCTCTGTAATGTCACAAGATATTGTTTTCTATATGGGTCAGGACAGAGTTCAAACCATTATTATTATTTTTTACAAATTAGACTTCGAAATGCTGTTGAACTCTTCTAACTAAGCCTAATTAAGTGCAGTGATTAAAAGGCTGTATGCCGTCAGTGTATTTTACCCCTTGGTGTGTGATGTTTGAGAAATCAATAATTGAATTGGATTAACTTATATGCACACCATATGTATATTCTACAAGTGTCTGATTTAACAATTGGGTTATAGTATAAAATATAACTACAATATATGGTTTGCCTAAAATGTGTAAAAAGTGAAAGTTACTTTTTAACTTAATTAATAAATTAGGAAGAACTAATTTCAAGTCTTGAACATGAGTGAACATTGAATTGAAGGTTTCGGACAACATTTACGGTAAACTATTTTGGGCATGTTATAGAGTGAAAATGGCAAATCCACAAGTCTTGTTTTGTTCTACACATCTCAACCACTGATATCCAGAAGGGACTGAATACCGAATGGGCCTCCTTCAAGTAAACAATGGAGATGATTTAATGCAATGGCTGCATTCTGCATGCCTCCCATTCAGACAGCCTGTTCTGCATAAACTGCCCCCCACGCATGCAATAAGGACCCCTAGTGCAGTCTATCCTCTTTCATATGGTCAGAGGCAGCTTTCTGCGAAAAATAATAAGAATAGCTAGTGTCTAACTGACAAACTGTATGACATTTAGGTTTCTCTGCCTCAGATTGGGCTGTGTTTCTAAATATTGGGCATCCATCAGACAAAATATATCATTCTGATGAACAACAGCTATTATACTGTGTGCACTGTATGTGAAACATTAATTACATTATACACCTCAAACTCACACATTTGAGATGGGAGTACCCCTAATCTTTTCCCTCTACACAGAATATATCTTTTGGTTCGAGCACAGTTCATACAAACCACAGTTCATCTTCTCATAGTACAAAATTATGAAACGTTTATTTTCAGTTACATATGTGATAAATAAGACAATGGCAAAACATAATGCTGTTGAAAAATAAATAAATAATCAGGCTATAATCTTTTTTTTAACAAATCAAAACTAAAATAAGTCTCAAATTTTGAAATGCATTATATATATATATATATATATATTATATATATATATATTTTTTTGTATAGTTTTATGTCTAGAGTTGCTGCATTCCAGACAGGATTACTAGATGACATACTGTGTTATATGCCTTTTAGGTTTGACATACTAAACCTTTTATCTGTTGGTAGTGATTCATTCATTCATGTGTAAATGCACTGATATACTTGTGGAGCCATGGTCTCTGCTTTATCAGATAATACTGTATGTATGCCCAATGATAGCTGTGAGATGCAACTGTTGAGGGAGAGCTAATCTATATATTGTAGGTATATATTATGTTCCATTGTTTACTAATTCATATCACACTTACAGTAGTGTATACCACTATATCTCCTGGTTAGTACTTTGATCAGTACTATATTCTCTGTGTTTAATACATTTAGAAACTTTAAATGTAATATTGTCTGGTCACAGTCATCTTGTTCTCTGACCTTGTCACTCAACTTAATCATCACATCATTTGAGTAAAACTGTTAGGTCTACTAAATTCACAACATTATGTAATTCAATTTTCTCTGGCTGAGATTGTGCTGTGTTTGTCTAATTATTGTGAATCCATCAGACATAATATACGTAACAATCTAATGAACAGCTGTTAGATTAAGATGTGTTTTGTGCGTAAATGCCGCAAATATTAATATTAAACAACAGACAACACACTTACATAATTATCTTGGTGTGTGTCCTATTTCTTCATAGTATGATATTATGATTGGTTTATTTTTTAGTTACAGTTGATAAATTAACAAAACATGATAATGCTATTGCCAAAAAATAAGAAATGTGTCAATAATGTATAAAATAACTACAGTTATGTACAGTCACTAGTACACAAACAACTTCTAACTGAATTTTTGATCCAGGAGTCCAGGGGTGCTGCATTCCAGACAAGATAACTACTGAGTTTTTAAACCGTACAATTACAAACATAAACTAAGGCATAACAATAGTTTTGCAGGTCTGTATTAAGAGATTAATAGAAGAGGGTTTTGAGTTAGACTTCTTGGGCTCCATCTTGCGCCACCCTTATCCCTTATCCCTAAACGTATTTGCCATTTTTTACTATTTTGAAAAACATTTTAAAATAGTTCAACTAGCCGATCTACATCGAGACATTGTGAGCTTGTACATCGGCTATTTGAACTATTTTAAAGGTTTTTTTAAAATAGTAAAACATGGCAAATTAGTTTAGGGATAAGAGTTAAGGGGTGGCGCAAGATATAGCTCCTTGCCTGTTAAGTTCCTCTTTCCCCTAAGCTTCAACAAGTTGTCAAGTTTGTCTATGGTTTGTGTTTCTTTCTGTGTCCTATGTGAGGCTGAAAAAGCTTGCTTATTGTGTTTAAACCTTTGGGGAGCTCGTGTTCTGTCCTGTCCCTGTCCTGCTGTGACGGCTGCAGCCATCCCAGAAGGTTTTTGACCTCAGCAGACACACCGCCATCCAGGTAGTGGTATGGCTTCTTCCCATCATTATCTCTTATATTGACCTTGGCCCCATAACTTTGCACAAGCAGCAGCATAACTTTATGGTGACCATGTATGGTTGCGATGTGCAGCGGTGTGTAGCCTCCATGTGTTTTGCTGTTGATGTCCACAAAAGTCCCTCTCTTCTTGGAGATAGCCATGATCTTGTGCACCATGTCAGCGTTGCCGGCTTTGGCTGCCCAGTGGAGAGCCGTGAAGCCTGACATGAAGTCTTTCTTCCCGGCCAACTGGGTGTCCTGCAGCAGAAGTCCGTAGAGTTGACCCCACAGCCCGGTGGCAGACTTCACCAACCACTCATGGGCGATTGGTTCCAATGGCACCGCAGATTCTGAGTCCTTGGCATCATCGCCTTGTCTTGTGGTCTTGTTTTGTGGCCTCTTCGGCTGGGGAGAGCTTGGTGCTTCTTGCATCTCTGTTTCCGACTCCGTCTGTCTGTTTTTACTCCACAGGTATGAAGAGTTCCATTCATCTTGCTCCGAACCTGGATACTTGACATCCATAACCATAACAGACCCAGATGCTTCAAGAGGAGTTTTGGGTGCCATAATCGTGTTTAGCTTCTCTTGAGTTTTAGGCTGAGGCCAGGGGGGATTTAATCCCTCCTGTGTCACGTCCACCAGCACAGGATCTGTGCATTCTGTGGATGTGGGGCGAGAGGGGGATTTCACAGATATGACAGCAAAGACAGCACCACTTCTCCTTGTTCTGCATGAAGTTTGATCACTGGAGATGTTGAGGACCTTAACCGTGGTGGCGTCCACGCTATTAAGGTTAAATGGTGAATGCATCTCGGCTTTGCCAGAATTGTGCAGATCAATGTCCTTGTTGTTAGCACTTAAATAATTTCCATTTATGTTTGAGGCACAGCACATATTGTTGTTCAACTTGTTCTCAATGTCCGAAAAAAGCATCTTTTCGGACTCGCGTCTCGGAGCGCTCCGCTCCTCCATGCCGCCTGTGGATGAAATCAAAGACGTGTTTTGACGGCCAACATCATCACTCTCATCCGAGATCATCACCCCCCCTTTAACAAAGTCACGATATCTTTTCTTCACGACCACAAACTTGACGCCGTCCACTTGCTTCACGACAGCAACGCTGTTCACAAACTTCTTAAACACATCTCTGTTGTGTTGCTTTTCCGCGGGATCGCCGCTGTTGATTTGACGTCTGAAATAGTTCAGTAAATCCGAGTTCTTCACTTTACCTCCGTGATCTAATAAAAAAGTCAGAATATCTTCTTGCGTGAAAGCCGCCATTGCCTTTAATTAATGTGAAATAAGATAAGTTATTTAAAAGTTTGATGATCAAGTCCGCTACCGCTATATCAGGGAGATGCTGTTATCCTCTTGTCCTGTCCTTTTATTATGGTGCTGCTCGGTGATATCCCCAGCAACTACCTGCTGTTTCCGGTGTAACACATATATGTGTGACCTGAGGAAAGATGTGCACCCGAGAGCCTATATGTCTGACTGTCACTGAGCACTGTCACTTTGATCTTATCTTTGGTAAATGTTGGAATTTATGGAAGGAATGCCTAAATTAGGGAAAGGGAAAAAAGTATTTTCAAGTGACGTCACGACTATCTCTTGTGCTTTGGACTCACATCCCAATCCCATATATGGAAATCACCAAATAAAAAGATTGTGATGCACTAAAGATTCAATATTTCCAGTTGTTCTTATAATAGGCAACATTCTTCTGATATAATTATATAAAGTCTGCCAACAATAGAGAAAATGGAAGAACATTATTGTTAAATGCTTTTTACATTACTGTTAGCTCTGATCCATAGCTCTAATGTCTATTGCCTTTACATTAGAGCTATGATCTATGGACCAGAGGCTGAGAGCTACATGGCATATATGAAAAAAAGGCACCTTACCCTAAAAAAATTGCAACAGAAGGTTTCTCAACTGTTTTGTGTAGTATTAGGTGTCCTTAATAACATACTAAAAGTTTACCAAAGTTTGACCATGCGAAAGGTGTTATTTTAGCATAATATGCATAATATGCCCATAACATCCTATATAAGGCAAAAAAGTCCAAATTTCATCATTCTTTAAGTAACATGTGACATATGAAACTAGGGTGTTTGCATGATTCTGAATCCATTCCAAGCATTAGTTTTGCACAAAAAACACTCCTTGGGCTAAATTAGGCCATATCCAGTTGACCAAATGTGCTCAGAAATATATCTGCCTTTATTTCCATGTGCCGTTTTCCTCCCAAGGAGTGTTTTTTGTGCAAAACTAATGCTTGGAATGGATTCAGAATCATGCAAACACCCTAGTTTCATATGTCACATGTTACTTAAAGAATGATGAAATTTGGACTTTTTTGCCTTATATAGGATGTTATGGGCATATTATGCATATTATGCTAAAATAACACCTTTCGCATGGTCAAACTTTGGTAAACTTTTAGTATGTTATTAAGGACACCTAATACTACACAAAACAGTTGAGAAACCTTCTGTTGCAATTTTTTTAGGGTCAAACCATAATTGCACCTGTCTAATTACTGTGCAAATAAAGTATCTCGCACACTGTGACACTGAATAGCAAATGTGCTTTACATGAGATTGATTTCAACATGTTGATAGGATTATCATTAGGTTTGGCTATAGGCTATTATATCCGTACGTCTCTAAATGTTTTGATGAATTGAAAATGGTGGGCCCTATTGTAAACAAGTGTAATGCTTTATTATGGTGTAGTCCACTCACAGTTAACAGTATTTGGTTTTTTTGATTGATTGAAATATGTATTAACAGTTTGCAGAATTACAGTACAATTCAAGCACAACTTGTATTGAGTTGTACTTGAAATGTACTGTAATTCTGAAAACTGTCAATAAATACTTCAATCAATCAATCAATCAATCAATCAATCAATCAAAGGGTTTCCCTTAGCCAAGATCCATAAGAAACATGGTAATACAGCGACCCATAGAGTCACATAATTCAATAGATCACTAATGTTTGTCTAACCAGTCTGTCCATCCAAAAACCCTTAACAGAAAATATGCGCGGCCACGAATGGAATAGAAATAGCTGGATGCGCGACCTCGTTTTGTACAGTGTAGACTAGCCTACTCTATGAGACTACCACTTCGTAAGAATAAGGAAAATGAAACAATACTGCGTCACGACTGGTGATAGCGTATTTGAGCAGAAAAAATCATCCAAAAAGAAATGTGCAACAACAATAGAAAACACGGTCGTTGAGATAAATCTTAAACTGTATTATTCAATTATGCTTTATAATCTGTAAGATTTGACGTATGTATTTGCTAATTTTACGTCACGTGAAACACTTTGGGATGAATTTTGTGTATTTTTTTTTAAACGTTTTAATATTGCATTCAACACCGATAGGAGGCGCCGTTTCCACCATGGTGTGGCCATGTTGAATGAATTGAGCCTTTTTGTCTGTAAAAACAGCACCAACGTCCAGATGAAGACCAGCAGCTCCTCGTAAATTCCTCCCGACACGCGTCTGACAGCGACGATGGCGGCCACCGAAATAGACATTTTCGCTGTAAGTATCGTGGGTCTGTGGTAAACAATGATTATTGTTTCTTCGCCACAGATTGGGGGTGGGTAATAACCTGCAGTTTTCCGGCCGAGCATTCAGGTGGATTGCATCAAGGTAGGGTGGTCGTAGGGGGGTTTGACCGTGATGATTTATTTTTGAGAAAGAAAGCGTCTTATCATCCTGCACTGTTGTTAAACTAAAGCCTATTTTTACTCAGAAAGAACGCCGATTAAAGTGTGTTTCGGGTTAATCAGATGATGAAATTGTAATGACGCATTGTCCCCATCCTGCTTTTGGAGACATGCAAATGTAGTGCATCCCAGGCTCCCAGCATACAAACGCCATCCTACGCCATCATCAGTCAGTGATGAAGCAACTCAAACCCTACAACATTAAAACGCTGCCGTTGCAGTTATAGTTGTATAATGCATGTTGGGAATCAAAGTGTGCACTGTGCATCTTTGCTGCATTGACGATATGAGATGGGAAGTAGATTGAAATGAAAGGCAGTGCTGTGTGGATAAGAGGATAAACATAAGTAGCTACATCCAAGTCCAGACTTCAGTTCTTACAGAATGCAGTTGAGTTCAATTATTCAATATGATAATTGTTGTTGCTCAAACAAAAATAATAAACCCATATACCTCCATGAACAGACTGATTGAACATCGCAAGATTCTGTCAAGACAAGGAAACATGACTTACTATAAAGAGCAAATCATGGGGCATTATAACTGTGTGTGTGTGTGTGTGTGTGTGTGTGTGTGTGTGTGTGTGTTTGCAGAAGGGGGATTTGAGGGCACAAGGGCAGGGGCTTGAATATCTTCTCTCTCTGTGAAATAACATCTAGATAAAGAGCCTTTTGTGTGTGTGTGTGTGTGTGTGTGTGTGTGTGTGTGTGTGTGTGTGTGTGTGTGTGTGTGTGTGTGTGTGTGTGTGTGTGTGTGCGGTGCGTGCGTGGGCCAGTAGAACAGATGATTGTTGTATGAAGCATCCTCGTCCTCATATTGAGCCTTCTGCAAGGTGTCTGCTGTGTCTCAGTTTACCAGAGTGTAAATGTCTCTGCTGTGTCTGAGTTTAGGGATGTTTTTTCAACAACCAATGATTTGAGTTGAAAAATAAAATATATATATAATTGTAATCTTGGTGGTATTCAGTCAGGCCTTAGGGGCGACTCACACCTTCGCATCTAGCATACAACATTGATGCATGCTAGATGTATGAAAGGGTTTGTTTACATGCCCCAATGCATTTCCAATGGAAGTCACATGGTTTGACACAACATTTGTGTTGTACGGTTTTCGGCTGTGTTTCGACTGCCCCCCACCCCTCATACAACACAAATGTTGTGTCAAACCCCATTGGAAATGCATTGCGAGCTTGCATCAGCTATACATCTCATACAACAAGCATACATCAATCTGTTGTGCACGTGTGAGTCGGGCCTTAGAAACTAAAGCAGGTGCCATTCACGCTCTTGACTTTTGATTTTTAAACTCAGATTTGAATTTGCGATCAATGGTAGATTTCTAAGATATATATATATTTTTTTTGCGGCTTACGCCTTTTATTGGTTTTTGAAGGGACAGACAGTAGGCTGACAGGAAACGGGAGAGAGATGGGGGAAGACATGCAGTAAAGGCCGTGTCGGGCTCGGGAGTCGAACCCGCGGCACACTGCGACTGGATTACCAGTCGGGTGCCCAGACGGTTACGCCACCGCCTGGGAATGGTAGATTTCTTTCGATTTCTGGGACACATGTAGGCCTATGGACACACTGCAATGAATGCAGTCAATGGACTATAGACACAGTGTCTGTCCCATGCAGGTCATGATTTAACATAACAGTTGAACATACAGCCAGTGGTGGAAAAAGTACTCAATTGTTTTACTTAAGAAAAGTACCAATACTGAAATTTAGAACTACTTCGTTACAAGTAAAAATACGGAATTGAAAATGTACCTGAGTAAAAGTACAAAAGTATTGGCATCAAAATGTACTTAAAGTACTAAAAGTACTCATATTGCAGAATGTCCCATTTCACAAGTTCAAACTGCGTACAAAATCTATTAAAAATAGCAGATCTACAAGACGCGACGCATTGTGAGCTTGTAGATCGGCTATTTTCAAATGGCCGAAATGTATACGGTTGGAGTGGTTAATGTATGTTTTCTAATCAAAATTAAAATCGCCAAAGTAACTAGTAACTAAAGTTTTCAAATAATTGTACTGAAGTAAAAGTAAAAATGTTGGCTCTGAGATGTAGTGGAGTAGAAGTAAAAGTACTGGAAATTAAAGTAAAGTAAAGTACAAATACCTCAAAATTGTACTTAAGTACAGTACTTATGTAAAAGTACTTAGTTACTTTCCACCACAGCACAATAAAGGCTAGATAACTATTGGCTGAAAAGGGTATGGGCTGAAGCCGAAGCTTATTATGCCAACCTTATTACTATTTAATTATTATTAATTTTCACAATAGAAAAATGGAAACATAATAATAAGAAAGAAAGAAAACCAGATATCTATGAAGTTGCTACTCTTACACAAACGGAGAACAAAGCATAACTAAAATAAACATATTTGGCTTTGCATCAATTACACAGGAAAAAAAGGAACAATTTGTAAATAGTATATACCATATATTAATGTTAGTATGTTTATTTGTATTTATGCTTCTTTACCACTGAGAGTATAAAATGAAGGTGACAAGAAAAGGTATTCTGCAGCAAAATAAACGTGTTATGTTAACCAAACCATAAGGTTAACAGGTTCCAGAAATGTTATTACACAGAGAGACGCTCTATAAAGTATGACCTCATCATATCTGCATAACTCAAAACAATTCACTGTTGTTTTGACATACCACACCCCCAGTGTGTTTTCTGACCTTGTCACATGTAGTTTAGGTTTAGGATGGTTTGAGATCACTTGTTTTTTCGAGGTCTGACTCTTTGGTGATGACCTCATTTGTAAGGATTAAGCTGGAACAATCAGAATGGATCAGGAGATGGGACCTCAAATATCCATTTAAAAATGTATATATTCATTTATTTGTATTTATCAGTGCTAGACCAAAACAAACATTTCCTTAGCTGTTTTACTGTATGTGTAATTAAATGCAACCATTTCCACCAAAATAGTTTCTATGATTGTGCACGAAATCTATAGAATATATTGGTAGTAATCTTTAAATCAGTAAACAAGAGTAATAACCGTGGCCTCATGTGGATCTCACACTTAACCACCTATACCCCATACAATGGTTGAGCGAAATCCCTCATGGCTCCATGCTAGTGTTTTCTGTTATTGTGGGGTTTAAGTAGTTGATGTGGTCATTCTATGATGGCAGTCGTCTATGACGTATCCATGACATACGTATGACTCCTTATTTGGGCAAGTTTTCGTTCTAATTTGACCAGCAACAATGATAACGTTTTATCAAGTGACAGTGTGCACAAGAAATCTGGCACTGATCGGTATATCTGTATCCAAGATTAGCCCTGGACAGACACAGACTCTCTTATAAACGCAACCTCTTTCACATCCATGCTGTAGAAAAAAATATATAAAAGCAACATAATAGAGAGAAATAATTGTTCTTTTTGTTCTCTATCCCATTAGAATGAAGAGAAACGAACCCTGGAGCTTGGCGGACATGTTGGCTTCGACAGCCTGCCAGACCAGCTGGTCAGTAAATCAGTGGCGCAGGGCTTCAGCTTCAACATCATGTGTGTTGGTACGTTGCATTTCAATGTTTATATTAAGGTTTTGGTCTTAACAACTTGAACCCTACCATCCCTTTTCTAGGGCGAGCGCCTGTCGAAAAATACATCTTGGCTCATAAAGTGCCTGTTTGCGATGTGTTGCAGAAACAAGGTTTTCCAAAAAATAAATAGAAACCCTCACGAGACTCTGAGGATGAGGTTAGCTATGTTAGCTATTTTCGCTGAAGAGATTTGTTGTAGAGGGAAATGCTAGTCTATATTGGGTTTAAGATAATATGTAACTGACTGGTAGTAACAGCTAAATTAAATGTAGAGGCTAAAACAGCTAATAAACCTATACGTCCACTGCTTAATTATAAACCAATCACCATATCACTGTCCCTATATGAAGGACCCTTGCTTGGTCTTTGCCTTGGTTCTGCACATTTCTTTTGCAGTTACACTTTTACAAGATGTCACATACAGTATCAGTAGGTGGTGGAGATCTTTGATCTGAATAATATGTGATAATGTTTTTGAAATAATGTACCTTTATTGAAAGTATTTTGGAGGGGGTCATACTCATAAATGGAGGGGGTCATACTCGTAAATAATGAGTATGATACAGAAAGGGCCACCAATAGTTTAGATATGCTTCTATTTTTCAACAATGTTTAGCTTAATGTTTTCCTGTTATATTCATGGTTAAAGTTTTCAGTTGCCATGAGTGACTTCAGTCATTTGGATTTCATAAAGGCCACTCAGGCCAGCATGACTTTGGCTAGTAACTTTAACACTGCTGCTCTGCACTATTTGGTAAACTTAAGCCCTATTTTTGCGACCATAGGTCGCATTGACTATGAAAACATGCATTTCCTGTCACATCACACCTCCATATATGGTCACACCTTGTGTCATCACACTTCCATATATGGTCATGAATCGTGACATCATGACTCCATTATGGTCACGCCTCGTGACATCACGCCTCGTGACACGTCACGCCACCATATATGACCATCTCCATATATGAAGATCACAACACAAGACTGGATCATCACCTAAATCTGCATACCGGTATATAGATCTGACCTCAAACCTCAAACCCTTAGATCTCCATATATGGAGCTGACATGTTCTGATTCCATATGTTGATCTTACCCCACCCGTCCTTCCTGTTCCGACATTCCATTTCTTGATCTGACCTCATCAAACCCTGTACAGTCAAGACACGCTCCATATACGGCCAGTACAGTACAATTAATTCCATATGTTGATCTAACCCCCCAAGCTAAAGCGCCAGCGCTCGCCCAGCAGTCTGCCGTCACCCAGGCGGATGTGTCCCTCTTCTCGCCCTTAGGACGTCTTACTGGTATTATAAGATTAAAGAGCATTAGAAGTGGTCAAACTAGCAATAGAATACCTGTACATATTCAGAAGCATATTCCATAAACCCTAATGGTCTCATATATTTCATAAAAGGCTAGTGTGCTAGTGTGGGGGGGGGCTCCTTACGCACAAATCGCAGATTGGGACTTGGCTTAAGGAAAAATGTAAGTCTTGACATCGATTTGGCTTTAATCCTTGTGCATTTTCCTCATTCAGGTGAAACAGGGATCGGCAAGTCGACATTGATGAACACTCTGTTCAACACAACGTTTGAGATCGAGGAGGCCAGCCACTACGAGAACAAAGTCCTGATGCGACCCAGAACGTATGACCTGCAGGAGAGCAATGTTAACCTGAAACTCACCGTGGTGGACACTGTGGGATTTGGAGATCAGATCAATAAGGATGAAAGGTACGACACAGTGTGTCGCGGGTTCGAGTCCCGAACCTGACAAACTTAGCTGTGTGTCTTCCCTCCATCTCTTTCCTCGTTTCCTGTCCACCTACTGTGATCTATCAATAAAAGGCAAAAAAGCTGCAGGCTCTTTAACCCATTCTGGGTGGGAACCCCTTTTGGTGTTTTAACTAAGCATTATGTTATACTTTAGCTATTGAAAAATAGCAGATCTACAAGCTCATAGCGCGCCACCGAGTGGCGCGCTACGAGCTTGTAGGTCTGCTATTTTTGAAAAATCGTGAAAATGCGGCACAAATCTTTGAATATATATTCTTTCAGAATGTCAGGAGACATGTTTAATTATAAACCAATTTTTGTCATTGTAGGCAAACATCTTCAAGAAATCACACAGTGTGTGTGTGTGTGTGTGTGTGTGTGTGTGTGTGTGTGTGTGTGTGTGTGTGTGTGTGTGTGTGACACACACACACACACACACACACACACACACACACACACACTTCACTATTCGTCATACTTTATACTGTAGGTCTTAGTCTTAAGTGGCTAATATTATATACAGTAGTTCAAATATTGTATATAATTTGATATTTGACATTTAGGACATCTACAGTGGTTGCCTTGGCTGGGGCTTAGATCAGCATCTTAAGGAGGAGGTTGTTGGCATATACTACGTCGCTGTGCTTCTTTGTGTAAGTGAGTTGGAAGGAAAGAGATGGTAGAACATGGTTGGTAGAACTAATGCTGTGTCAAAAGACATCTGAAAGTTCCAACAACAGGGAGTTTAGGAAAAGGACATTCTTGGCTGCACAGTGCCTGTTGCGAAGCTTGTAACCAGGATACTAATTTGTCTCTGAAACAATGAGGCCAAAGTGCACAGTGGCACCCCTGCTGGTGCATAGAAGACACGAGTATGATGAAATGTATTTATATTTTCTGTATTGTGTATTTTTCATTCAATCAATTTAAGAGTAAATAAAACATTGTAGACACAGTATTTTCCATTTCCCCCACCATAACCATACATCCCATCTAAATACATAAAAGAAAATAAGAACAAAATAAATAGTAATAAGATTTGAAAATGTGTGTATTTGTGACTGTGTGTGCGCGTGCATGCATGTGTGCGTGCGTGCGTGCACGTGCGCGTCTGTGTGTGAGCGAGAGTAGAGAGAAAGAGAGAGAGTATATGTATCAAGCCAGTGTGACACTTCAGGCTGATTTCCAACCTGCATTTGTTTGTTTTTACCTTCCTGTGCAGCTACAAAGCCATTGTGGACTACATTGACGCACAGTTTGAAAATTACCTCCAGGAGGAGATGAAAATCAAGCGCTCCTTATATAATTACCACGACACAAGAATCCACATCTGTCTGTATTTCATCGCCCCTACGGGCCACTCCCTGAAGTCCCTAGACCTGGTGACAATGAAGAAACTGGACAGCAAGGTATTCACTTTAGTTTATTTTAAAGGTGCTGAATGTGATATTTATTGGTTAAAACAAAAAGTTATTTCTTAAAACGTAAAATCTCTACATTTGGATATATTGCTGCTACTGTAGGCTATAAAGTGTGTGATTAGTAATAGGGGCCTCCCTGTGTCTATAATAAACAGAAAATAAATTTTTCAGGTCAGGATAGAGAACCATTCAATTTGTCTGCTCATTTTTCTCTTTCATCACTTCAGATTTCACTTGGTTATCCTGTATCCTGTATGAGAATTGGTATCCCAACCTGAAAATGTATTGTTTACTAAAGAACCTGAGAAACAGGAGACCTCTGTTACTGAACAAATGTTATATCTTGATATCACTATCAGAACATAGAGCTATTTAACAAGTATTTTAACAAAATGAAATACATTACTGCAGTTGGTGCTTTGCTGAAAAATGTGAAAATACATTCCTATCATTATTTATATTTTCTTCCCTGTGTACCGTAGGTGAACATCATCCCTGTTATTGCAAAGGCAGACACAATATCAAAAAGCGAACTGCACAAATTTAAAATCAAGATTATGAGTGAGCTGGTCAGCAATGGAGTTCAGATCTATCAGTTTCCCACTGAGGACGAAGCTGTTACTGAGATCAACTCTTCCATGAATGTGAGTCTCTGTCTGTCTGTCTGTCTGTCTGTCTGTCCGTATGGACATTTACGACCATTCCTACGTTACGTGTGGAATTGACTTTGGCCGTAAACTACGTATATATAGCCCATTTATTGCGCAGCTTGCGCTTGTAGGACTATGCATATTCTATTGTTCACATGACGGTCTGACAGAGACAGACTGACAGTCACTAGGGCTAATTATATAACAAATTGTTATATGTTCTATTACGCTAGGCGCCACCAGGAAAATCGCTTGGGAAAGAGGCGAAATGTGTTACACCCATGATACGCCAAATGAAGCTATTACGCCACCTTTGGTGAATGGCACGTGAGATTGATCGTACAGAATATACACCTACCCTCCTTTACGCACTTAATTTACACCTGGTCGTAAATGTCCTTCCTGAATCTGGCCCAGTGTTTGTCCTACAGCGACTACAGCTGTAGAGTCACACTGCAGTGTTATTCTGCTGAGCCCCACAAGAAGCTTAATAGCTGAGGCTGTAGTCCAGCCTGTCCAGGGGTATTCAACTGGCGGCCCACGGGCCAAATGTGGCCCGCAGAGCGCCCCCTTGTGGCAGCTGGAAGAATATATATATATATGTTTTTTGTTTTTTTGAGAGAGAGCTAATGAACGTTACAGGTGTGTGTGTGATATGAAGTGTGAGATTACCATAATGACAGTAATCCTTAACCATATTCCATCATATTCAAAGGGCTTTTGGAGAGAAATGAGACAGACAACAGTCACTTTAGACTAGACTAGAGCACTGCAGAGGGCAGGTGTGTGTGCGTGTGCGTGTGCGTGTGTGTGTGTGTGTGTGTGTGTGTGTGTGTGTGTGTGTGTGTGTGTGTGTGTGTGTGTGTGTGTGTGTGTGTGGGTGTGTGTCCAGCTGGTGCTTGTTGACGGTCATTAATGTCATGGCAATTATGTTCATGCACTGTCCAATAGGTCTACATAGCATATACCTGTACAGATATTAACCTGCTCATTACTGTGCACAAATGTATTATAGATAAATCTTCGTGTTTGAGCACAAAATGCATTTTGAGAACCCAAAATGCATTGGGCACGCAATGCAAGGTGGCACCCCAGCAAATATTTCCATTCATTTATCTGGCATGTATCAATGTAATCAGCAACAAGGACAAAAAGTATACAGTTTCATTTGAGCTCAGAGACTGTATATGTAGCTACTCTTAACGAGTCACTACATATATTACCTTGATATGGTATACATGAGAAATGATTTAACTACTGGGATTGCTTTCGTCTATATTCTGACCTTTGGTAAACATTTTGTGACAGGCTCATCTTCCGTTTGCGGTGGTGGGGAGCATGGATGAAGTGAATATGGGGACCAAGATGGTGCGAGCGCGGCTGTACCCCTGGGGGTCAGTACAAGGTGAGTATCTCCCACTCTGCCCACCCAGCACATATATTGGACCGTTATCAATAAAACAAAATTGTGTTGTTGAAATGAAAGGTTGACGTTAATGCCACAATGCTGTGTGCTGTAATGATTTATGTAAGCACAAAAGGCGGAGAGCCGTCATTAAAGGTTTATATTACAATGAATACATCCAGTTAAACTACTGGTTCCAAACATGGGGTTCGGAAGTCCAGGGGATCCAAGTTAAATCATAGTTGTTTTGGCCTGCCGGATTGTGGGCCAGCGCCAAAGAAATGCGCAAAATAAGCAAAGAAGAAGAGCCACATCCGCCCGACCCGGAAGTGATAGCCCTCCATATCTGTAGTCTAGCCTCAATCCAGGCTGTGTACTAATGAGCGGACGATGTTTATTCTTAGCGTGACCTCGGATTCATGTTTTATTAGGCTCTAAACATGGTACTTTATACCATTCTGAGCACAAAAAACACTAATAACCGCGTGCATGGCCGTGTGCACAGATGATCAGGATGTAGACTGTTTCACCATGGAAGTCAGGTGGGGTCCAGCCGCGGAAAAATATATTTTTAAAGCTGGATTAATGCTTATTAATTTAATGTGAATGGCCAAGACGGTAATAATTGCTTTCCACAAGATATCTTGTGGATGGCGTGGAATGGGTTAGTAGGTCTGCTATTTTTGAAAAATCGTTAAAATGTGCCTCAAATCTTTCCGAAAATTGTCATGATTTAGAAAACTTTTTTTTTTAAATTTCGACGTCAGGCCTGAATGGGTTAATCTCTGACAGTGTATAATGGAGCCATTTGTGTAGATTGTGGTCCCACAGATGGAAATTTGTATCAAATGGGGGTCCGTGGCCTAAACTGGTTGTATTTTAAATGAAACAGGCTGAGAATCACTGTGTTAATCTACTATACGTGTGGTCTTGCAGTGGAGAATGAGAGCCACTGTGACTTCGTGAAGCTGAGAGAGATGTTGCTGCGTGTCAACATGGAGGACCTCAGGGAGCAGACGCACGCTCGTCACTATGAACTGTACCGCCGCTGCAAACTGGAAGAGATGGGCTTCAAGGACACAGACCCCGATAGCCGGCCTTTCAGGTCAGTGAAGGTTCACTGAAATGAAGCATGGCATTGAAGTAGTTCATGCAGGACATGGGACACACGCCCCCTAGCTGCTGTACGCTGTCATTCAACTGATTGAATAGGTGTTCAGGCAGGCATTTCTACGCACCCATCATAGCCACTTCTCACAACAAGGTGGTCCATTTAGATATGTCTCCCTCCTACAAGGATTTCTGCTACACCTGTGCTGCCTCACACACGATTACTGGCAAAGCTTTGCCTCCACCACACCAGCCTCCACCTTTCTAGGTCTCCACCATCCCAGTATCGATCTCTCTAGTCCAGGGGTTCCCAAACTGTGGTGCATGCACCCCTTGTGGTGCGCGACCGCCCTCTAGGGGGTGCGTGACATGAAAAGTGCAATGGCGGTTTTATTGTGTTATTTAACACAAACGGCACAAAAAACACTGTTGTAAGGATGCATAGACAGCTGTGGGAGTATACAACAGCTGCATGTCTCTCGGTGCAGTGACATTCAGTGATTATTTGCCACAATCATATTAAAAAATGTATCATTAAACAAGAAATTCTATGTGTTGCTTTGGCCCTGCTCTTGTATATCCATGGAGGATGTTCTACATCATGTTCACTGATTTAGCTTAGCATACTGCGTGGCAAATTCAGTGAACATCATAAGAGTGAAGCCATCAGAGCAAGGTTTAACTGTAATACTGTAATATAACTGAATTTATTGCAATCTATGGTTAAATCGCTGACAAGAATGTTCCTGTTATCCTTTAGGTCCTTTAGGCCGCTGTATGTAATGCATTATGACACTACGGCTCATAGCATTGCAAGCGGATCAATCCCCCTCTCTGTCATGATGGCCAAACTGCAGTTATTTCTAGAATTATCGACTGCCATCAGCAGCCATGCATCCGTTCTTAACTTGATTTCGTGGTGTATAAATTAATTGTGTTTTTGAGTGGGAGCTGGGACTGACATGACATGTTCATTGTGACCTTCAGCCTGCAGGAGACTTACCAAGCCAAGAGGAAGGAGTTTCTGGGGGAGCTGCAGCACAAGGAGGAGGAGATGAGGCAGATGTTTGTCAGCAAAGTGAAGGAGACGGAGGCAGAGCTGAAAGACAAAGAAAGAGAGGTAAAACATATATATGTTCATGTGATACACGCACGCACGCATGCACGCACGCACGCACGCACGCACGCACGCACGCACACACACACACACACACACACACACACACACACACACACACACACACACTTATAATAATAATAATAATTATTATTATTTTAAGTGTTAAATAGCTCTATATTTGTATAGTAATCTATATAGTGTTTTTCTAGTAACAGTCTCAGCAGGAAACCGATGGATTGTGCAATCCAGGTAGGGAATGAGACATTGCCACAGGTGAAGGAGTTTAAGTATCTCGGGGTCTTGTTCACGAGTGAGGGGAGGACGGAGAAGGAGATCAGCCGGAGAATCGGTGCAGCAGGGGCGGTATTGGAGTCTCTGTACCGCACTGTTGTGACGAAAAGAGAGCTGAGCCAGAAGGCAAAGCTCTCTGTCTACTGAGCAATCTAAGTTCCTACTGTGGTCTAAGCCAAGCCTACCTTTTTGGTTGTTGTATGTGTATTTTTGTTTGTTTTTAGTTTTAGTTTCGTTCTTGTTGTTGTTGTTTATTACAACCCACATGTCAAAGACATGGTCGGAGAGGAAAGGATGATTAAATGATGGCAGGGTTCTGTTGTCAGGTGCCCGGAACTGGTGGCGAGCAAACTGACACTGTCGGCCAAGTCACAGCTAGGAGGGGAAAGAGGCACAACAGCTACGTAGAGTCTAGACAGTAGACATACTGTGGTGTGACAGTGGAGCTAACAACCTTAATGCTAGACAAGAGGTGTTGGAGGGCAGTGATTCAGGACTTCCAAGTTGTTGTCAGCTAGTCTGCACTATTGCATGGCATAACATTGTTCCAAGCTGACAAATGGGTTCTCTTTCCTGATTGGAATAAATTGGCCCACCTGAAAATGGATTTTCTGTTTACTAAAGAGCTGGAGAGACAGGGAGACCTGTGTCAATGAACAAACATTTTACCAATGATTACTCTCAGAATGTAGAGCTTTAACTTTTTGTTTTAAGCAAAAATATCAACGACAGCACAAAAATACTGTTGTTGTTGTTGTTGTTTATTCTGTCTGTAGCTATGATTGGCAGAGTATTTGAATCAGTCATGCCTGTGAACAAAACCTTTTTATTTTTTTAAATAGCCAGCCACTGTGTTGGAGAAAAGAAAAAAATTAACCTTTTTTTGAGAGGGAGAGAAATGTCTCTGCTGACTCCTCTCTCCAGCTCCATGAGAGGTTTGAACAACTGAAGCGCATGCACCAGGAGGAGAAGAGGAACCTGGAGGAGAAGAGGAGAGACTTGGAGGAGGAGATGAATGCCTTCAACAGGAGGAAGGTGGCAGCTGAGACGCTGATGGGTCAGGCCCTGCAGGGCTGCTCGCAGCCCTTCAAGAAGGACAAGGACAAGAAGAAGTAAGTCCTCGAGTGTGTGTGGGTGTGTGTGTGTGCGTGCGTGCGTGCGTGCGTGCGTGCGTGCGTGCGTGCGTGCGTGCGTGCGTGCGTGCGTGCGTGCGTGCGTGCCACATGTGTGTGTGCGTGTGTTGTGATTTTGTCTGATAAAGAAAAATCTGAATCAACTTTATTGTCACATCACAGGTTTACAGGTGTAAAAAAGTGGGTGAAATTATTTTTTGTACAAGCTCCATCGTTTGCCAGCCAGACGATCAGAGATGTCCGCTACTGATATGTCTGGGTAAATGTATGTTTTTAAATGGGCTCCTTGGATGACAGAGAAAACCAGTGCTAACAAACCTACAACCTAAAGCCACTGCTTTCGTAAACCAATTCTGATACTATGGCAGTATGAAGGACCTCCCCAAAGGCTATGCATTGGTGCTGCAATGCTGTTATTTTTGTACATTTCTGAATCGTTTCCGCCCATTCATTGATTTTAGATGTTACCAGATGTACCAGCAGGCGGAGATCTCTGATCACCTGGCTACACGAGACTACAAGTGGTGGTAATATTACAAATATACTGTATATACTGCATTTTGTAGTGTGCAGACGTTATTTTTCTGTTCAGCATCTGGTTCTCATTATTTATTGAATTTGTGTGCTTAGTGCTTTCACGCATGTTTGCATTAATTCTTACGACTTCCAAGCAGTGGCTGCTTGTGACTTCAGTGTCGCAGAGTTTAGAGTCATTAAACTAAATTCTCCAATGCTAATCAGAGATAATGAATTAAATGCAGCTATTCCTCAAGCCATTAGACGCTGTGCGGAGTCGGTCAGACCGAGGGGAGACGGAGAGCCGGACGTGACTAATGAGATAGTGTTACCTTGCCAGGAGCCATGTTGGCACAGACACTGATCCAGGGACAGATTGAGTGTGACACTGTATTGCCCAGACACAGTGGGAGGGTCACAGCCCTCTGACCTGGCAGACTGCGTCTCAGACGGGGGCTTTTCTGTTTACATATGACTGCTATCCAACGCCTCGTGTCACACAGATGAAGCTCAGATAGCCTGCGTTCCACTAGCAGCATTTGTTTTGTTCATAGTCATTTACATTTGTCCTTGACTCGTCTTGACACTGAAACAGCTTTGTAGGATCATATAAATTGTGTTTAAACCCTTAAGCTTTATATTATATGGTGAATAGCGATAAAAGTCCAGTCTACAAAATATGACACGAAATTATAATACTACTACTAATAAATAATAATAATAATGAATCATTATTATTGTTTAATTAAAAAGTGCATTTAACTGTATGCACTCTGTTTTGACTATAGCGCCCTCTACTGGATTTGTTTGAAAATATGAGATGAGAATTTTAAAAAAATCTTGTCTTGTCAAAAAGACATGATGTTCATGTCATGTCATCCTTTGGTTCATTCAATCTAGACCAAAGGGCATAATGAAACATTTTGGTCTGGATTAGTTTGTTGTAAGGTACAGTGAATTAGCTTGTGAGGTACAGTGAAGTGAAGAATTGTTCTGCTTCAGCTCTCAAAGCTTTTAAACAAGAACACCTCACTGCACACACCAATGGTGCCTTTTTACATTGTCCATTTTATAATTTTCTTTCCCTTTGATTTCTGTCTTATTTATCATATCTTGTGTTGTTGCCTGCCATATCTTTTTTCATATTTTCTTTCCCTTTTCAGTTGATTTATGGGACCAGGGAAACCAGGAATGTGTCTGCCATCAGCATGGGAACAGGGACTGTTATATTTGACATTACTAACTGACAATGTATGTGTGGACTCGATGACACTGTGGCAATGCACGTATGAGAGCCAGTGTTGGCCATAAGCCATTGTGTACTTATGGATGAAGAAGGTGGCTAAGCACAGTGGATTTAATGTGTCCCTCGCGCTGACTCTGCTAGATGTGTAATAACACAACTGTGGGCCGCTGTCATAACATAGCTTGTGTTGTTTTAGTGTGTTCATCTGCCATTGGAAATGTATCTCACATTTCAGTGAATAACTGAGAACTATTGTGCCTAAATTATGCTTTGTCGTATGATGGTGTCGTGGGCTGAAACTAGCCTATCCACAAGCTCACAGACACGACACCATGATTATCATACTACAAAGTATAAATCACTCTTTAATGTGTGGACACTGGACAGGAGTTCCGATATTGACAGTGAACTGATGGTTTTGATTCAGTATATGCAATAACATATATTCAATGCATTTGTGTATCTTTCTATACATGCAAAGGGCTGGGCGATATGGCCAGAATCAAATATCACAATATTTTTCACCAAATACCTCAGCAGTGGTTTATGAAATCTTTATGACATATTTACACATCACTAATGCCTATTTACTAAGTGGGTAAAAGGCAAATAATAGAACAGCTAAAACAGTCACTGTAATTCTGCCTTTAAAACCAGGAAGAGACAACACTTTGCTATATCACTATACGAAATCCCAGACGATATCTAGTCATAACACAACATCGACAGACTATCAATGTACAGTATTGCCCAGCCCTAATGCAAATGTCTGTAGATTACACTAATTCAAAAGTTGAATTACTCCATTGCTGTCTTTAATACAGATATTCTAATATTCAAAGCAATTTCAATACAGTTGCTCATTTCTGTCTCAGGTTTTCTAATAAGAGAGCTAACGTTGGCTAGAACTCATTCTATGCCAAATAGTTGAGGTCCACTCCTTTAGATAGTGTAGTGACACTAGAGAGGAAAGATGAAGATCTCTTGTTTGCCTTTACAACCAAATAAAGAATGACAAAACAGGAAAGAGCATCAGTTCAATGAGTTCATGTGTTTATTGACATATACCCTAACATCCATCCATCCATATTTGTTCTCTTTTCTGGGGAGAAAAACAGTATATTGGTAGTCCTAAACCCTGGTCCTACTGTACCATGAAGGAATTTATGTATTCACCAGCCTGGTGTAATATTTAAGATTCAAGGTGATCTTTATTGTTACATTTTGTGTACTGGTACATAAGAGGACATTTTATTTGTTCTGCTCAGACATTGTAACATTGGTATTGGTAATCAAAATAAAAAATATATACGGCTGAAGTGACAATGATACTGTGAGAACACATGCAGTTGACTTGCTGGTAGGACAGAATACCAGGAAGGATCTCAAAGGACCAGGGTTTGTACCGTTGGTGTCCAAACATAATCCTCATCATCAATTAACCAAGCCATATTTCAGCCTATCCTCTGGAGTTACATTTTCATTTTGTTTTTCATTCTCAATGAAGTTCAACAAACAAAACTACAACAATAACATTAATGAGCACCACTGAACTGTTTTCTCATTCCTGCTGGCTTATAATAACCTGTAACTGTGGAGTTGGTGTATTTTTTTAAATTCCAGGACCATTGAATGTGGTTCTCAACTCACTTACTGTACTGCTGGTTTTATATTCAATAGGGAATTTAATTCCATGTAATTTGAGGTGTTTAATAATAAGGCACTAGTTACTGTAGACCTGGGATGCCAAGTCCAAGTGAATGCAGGAAGGATAAAAACCCAGCAGTACTGGATCCCTGAGGTCCAGAGTTGGGAACACAATAGAGTGCACCAAATTATGTAGCATGGAGGTCCAGTTGTATTGTATACTTGATTGTTTTAAATAAAATGTAATTCATTCTAAATTAAATCAGCAGGTGTACTGTTTGGGACTGAAATGTGAATAGACCCCACCAGGACCTCCAGACCACATAAATAAATGACACTGGTATTATGACTTTGCCCTTTGTAGTGTTTTGATCAATGGTTTTTCTTTCTTTTCGTAGCTGGTATAGTCTACCGTCTGCGTGCTCCTTAACGTCAGGAAGGAATTTGAATTAGAAGACTTTCTACTGCTTCAAAAGATTACAGATTAACAAGCTTAATATTTTTTACACCATAAAATAAAGTTTTTTTTTAAACACAATATATAGAGAGAAATATTCCTAACTGTCTCAACATCCCTGCAAGAGATCCACCTGGAGTCTTCCAAGCCTTCTACATATTCTATCCTCCAGATGCACTGATACATAAATAGTGCTTCATACAGTAGCATGGTTTTATGTTAGTTTCTGCATGTCATTTGACAACCAACCCTACATGTACTAAAAGATGCTTAATATGAAAGCCAGTGATCCTCATGTTTCTGTACTGAGCGTGATCCCTTGTTTTGGTTGCTATTCCTGATTAATGCCTTTTAACTAGTGATTTTATCTGCACTGTGAAATGATAAAGTAACAATAACAGTATCATCAGTTTGCTTTAAAGGATTGTAATTTATAAGCACTTTATTTAACATGTCAACCATGTTTGAGTTAATCTGCTAATCTGCCTTCCTAACCAACTAATGTGCAATATGTGCTCTTTAACAGGTCAAATAAGAACTATATCATACAGTTTCACACTGGACATACAGTACTATTATTGAGAATTGATACAGTTACTTGATCAATTTAAAGTTATTAAGGCTATAGCCTATAGGTCTGGGTGTCAGTGAAATGGTGTGGTGTCTAAAGTATTAATGACGGTGAATTTGTATTTTATGCTTTAATAAAAAGCTACTTTCAAAGAAACTAGGCTACTTGTCTTGTTGCTCAGACTCCAGCATACTTTAAAACTGAAAGAAGTGAATTAGTTTGCATTCAATGACCTCAGCGGGCTCCAGTACCAGAATGTTCCAGAAAGTATGAGTGGTCACCAGGTGAAAAACAAACAAAGCAACAACATGAATTAAACTTGCTTATTATATGGTTGTTATACGATCCTGTACAATTCTGTTAGTATAGTGTACAGTCAAGTATGGGGTTATCATTGGGGTGTACTATATGAATACTACATGCATACCAAATGCTAATTTAGCACTACTACAGCTCGCATATGATTAATGTAAATGTGGTGTACAGGGACCCCCAGGGGTCCTTGCTTGGGATGTACCAGGGGCCCCTGCTAAACGATTTATAGTAGGCCTAGTTAATCTTCACCATTATTACAAACAAGTAAATACAAATAAGAGATCATATTAAAGAAAGTCTATATTTTTTTACAAGTTTTATTTTCTTTTTACCTCCTCTATACCTATGCTACAAATCTGACAATACATTTCTGTAGGCTACCAAATTGACAGACCGTGATCTGACCAAAATTTTGTTCTGAGATTGGGACCCCAGACAATCAGAGTCAGAGATAATACATTATATAAAATTGGTGGCGACAAGGCCAATTAATAACCATTTTAATTGGTTCTTATTTTTGGGCAGTTCTCTGTGAGGCGAATATGTCCTGCTGACATGCACATGATATGCAGCCATACATACACCTCTGAAACCCAAGCTGGGACCATGCATGGACCTAGAAATGTCTCGAAGGCCATAGAGTAGTGGATACAGGCGTTTCAGGAGTGGAGGACCCGCCCTTTTTGTGGAAAGGTGGGACTAAGATTTTGTAATACACAGAATACGGAAAGATTACCCAATGGGGGTTTAGGAACAGGAAACGTCATCCACCAATGGCCAATGAGATAGTTCTCTGTATGGACTTGGGGTAGTTTTATCCCAGCACGAGCGTCTGAGAACCCTTTCCCCGTTACCTTACGCCAGGGTAGGGGGGTGTGCATAGGAGGAAATCTTAAAAACGCTTAAACTTTCTTCTTGGAAGTTCATACTGACACTTTATTCTTTATTTTGCATTCTTTATTAATCCATTAACCTCAATCGTGTGGATACTCCTTTTTACACGGCCGCTTTTCGCATATTATCATCCCAGCAAAACTTCCCTTCAACCAAGGTAAGCGGTCTGTTTCTAAACTGTATACATTTGTTAAATTAATCATTTTGGTAACGGTAGACATGTCTTAAACCGAATGGAGTTTAAAATATCCAGTTGAAATATTTGTTTTTGTTATCTGTGGTTGTTTGCGTTTGTGTACGAGGGGGAACATGTCCTGACATGTTATGACGCAGACGCGCTGTCTGAGTCTGACACCCCAAAGTTCCCATATCCTGAACGGACGGACGCCCGGGTCGCGCTCATTGATTGGCTGGTTCGTTCACTTCGTAAACCAACCAACCAATCACAAGCCAAACTGGCTCCACGTTCTATGGGATGTAATTAAACCAGAGCCATATAGTTATATTAGATGGCTCTGAACCAAACGCTACTACCGAAAATGGCCAATCTACAAGCTCACAACCATATATATATTTTACTGTATATATGCTCACAACGCCGGCTGTATGGCCATTTTCTAGCCCTGAAACATGACTGCGTCATGTGAACCACGGCTAGCTATTTTCGTGCCACACCGTCCCACGACGAAGTATAAACCAAGGCTCACAAAATACTATTGAAAAACGACATAAGTTGATCATAATAGATTGGTGTTTTAGAAAGTTTACATTTAATACGTAATCTATTCATGTATGGACACTGGACAGACGTATTCATGTATGGACACTGTGGACAGACATAATAATGGAAATACAACCCCTTTTTGGTCCAGTTAAATCCAGTTCAATGACAACTGGCTGAGCAGTAATGTAAGTAGGAGTGTACAAGCAGGAATGTACATGTACTTATTTGGACTCAAGTGAGAAGACAGGCACATGTTAAATATTCAAGCTTCAGTCATTTATTGCCAAAAAACATTGAGAGTTTATTTAGAATTGGTTTCGGTGCCCTCAAAGACAACGACATAATAATTACATACAATAAGTGGCCACACAGATTAGGCTATAACAACAACATACACACTGAAGTGTAGACTATGACCTCACAAGCTTACAGAAGTGTTCATTTTACATATTAATGATCCCCTGATGTCCTATGCCCTCATTTGACAGTAATTTATAATCAGGCAAATTTTAACTTTTAAAAATAATCAGTCTCGGAGTTTCTATATTGTTTTGTTTTTTTATCAAACATGTAATCAGAAACATGTAATGACAATTTGTATTTATATAACAAATTCTCATCTCACTGAGCATACAGTTTCTTTATAATATTTTTCTTTTTAACAATTACAGATGCTTGACACAGTAACGACAGGACCCGGGGCATTGCCCTTTGCGGTGCAGTTGAAGGCACTCATGGATCGGGAGGGCCGCTACCAGCCCAAACTGAGCGGGTTGAGGCTCATCGAACAGGCAAACGACAACGGCCTGCGGATGACCGCCAGACTGCGGGAGTTTGAGGTGAAGGACCTTCACTTCCTGACCAGGTTCTTTGGTTTCAGCTCGGAGACCTTCTCCCTGGCCGCCAACCTGCTCGATCGCTTCATCTCCGTCATGAAGGTAAGAAGGGTTGTGTTAATCAAACCGATTGTTTTAATGGATAATTAAAGATGATCAACCATTTCATAAAATAATATATTTTTTCAATATGCTTGCAAAAGTTGATCTTTTTCAACTTGCCATCCTTTAGGCATGTGAAATTGTGAATATAAATCTTCAAAATAGTAGAAATAGTGAGCTTGTAGATTTATTTTTGCAAGACGCCGTTGTATGACAAAGTATAAAATAGGGCTCAAGGTGGTTAAAAAAAACAATTAGAATCCTTTCACATCATATTAGTTGATACGGTATGTAAAAAGAACCACATTTCTCTATTTGGAATCGTGAAGAAAACAATCAATCGTTGCAGCCCTAAAGGTAAGAAGATTGACATCTTCACATTGGTGTGTAATTGGTTGGTGTCCATTCAGATGCTTTGGCGGGTAACCAGACACCATCCAAATTATTAATTTTAAAATAAAAGGTGGCTGCAAATTTGGTTTCCTTTCCTTTTTTTAACCACTTACAACTTGGTGATCCTACTTTGGGCATGTCATTATAGGCGGAAATGTGAAAAACAAAAATGGTAGATCTCTAAGCTGACAATGTGTCTCATGACGACACGTTGTGAGCCTGTAGATGAGGCATTGGTCTACTGTATGTCCAAGTATGCCATAGGGCTAATGTGGTTAAGAGAGCATACAGTAACATCGTTTTTGACATTGAATCCTTTCATCTAAACTTCTCGCTTTGCCTTCCAGATTCAGCCGAAGCACCTGTCCTGCGTGGGTCTGTGCTGCTTCTACATTGCTGTGAAGTCCACAGAGGAGGAGAGGAACGTTCCCATGGCCAACAACCTCATCCGCATCAGCCAAAAGCGCTTCACTGTGTCGGACATGATGAGGATGGAGAAGATCATCATGGAGAAGCTGTACTGGAAAGTGAAAGCTCCCACGGCGCTCCGCTTCCTCCGTCTGTTTCATGGCCACATCCAGGAGCAGCTGGATGCTGACAGGTGAGGAGAAGACCACCTGCAGGCCAGGGCTGAAACGCAACTTCACCAGTGCTCTGTTTACTCCACTGTAAAAGAAGTTCAGTGGGGCATCAAACCCAAAGCTGATTTTGTTTGATTTAGGTGACCTTATGCTACATCATGATTGAAGCAACACGGCTAATACAAATGTATAATGGGTGGATTACATTTAGGTGTGCTATATGCCTTGACAATACTGACTACTGTCTATGCTTGCACATTACATCCAGGGGTTCAACAACATGTCCGTACACGGACAAACGTGTCTGTGGCAAGACTGTCTTAATCTTGTGGGAACTCTGAGATATTTTTACTGAATGCACGTTTTCTGCCACTAAATGTCAAATGGATATGAAAGTAGAGGACAATTATTGGTTGAGTAGCCTACAAACGACTGCTTGCTAAGAGAGAGAGAGAGAGAGATAGAGAGAGATGATTTGGGGGTGGGTCTCTAGATGGGTCTCCAGGTGACAACTAATTAATGAAATTAAAAAGGACCATTACTGCATCAAAAGTAATCAACAATTGTCAAACATTGGCCAAATTGTCAAATAATGTAAGAAAGAGGCAACACTTGTGAAAACAGCTGATCTACAAAGCTCTTATTTACATCATAACGTTGACCATGTGGTCCTTAAAACAAATAGCCTACGGTAATAGTTAACTGTTGGTCAAATATCCTATTAACTGCCTTCCCCATTCTCTGCCTATGGTTTCTGGTAATATTATTTTGTATGTCCGTGGCAAAAATCTAATTTTGAGAAAATGTCCACCACAAGATGGAGGTCGTAACACCTGCCTAAATCTAACATAGCCATTCATTATGAACTCATTCAGCGCCAATTGTGCCTTTGACGCCTTCTGGTCCGAAGTCCCAGTGTGCCGATTTCCCCTTTTCACAGGCCCGCCATGTTTTTATGCTCCTGTAGTTTTTAACCCATACAGGAAAACCAACGAAAAAATCGGTCTAGAATTTAATTCCCCTGAAAAATGGCTAAGGGTACACTCTTGCACACTGGTTGCAGGCTGCCTGTTTGGTGTAGCCAGCGCAGCCTTCAAAAATGGATATGCATAAATGCAAGGTGTGGGCAACACACAGAAAGCCAAACAATAGCAATCACTCCGTTCCTATTGAAAACCATTGCAAAAACGACAAAGTTAAATGTGACCTTAACCTAAAGAGTGTTTTAGGGTGTATTATAGAATCTGAGCTGGGCTTTATCCGTGACCTACCAGCTTTAGCGGTAACTATTATCAAAGCGGTACTTTGATATTAACTTTGAATAGCATCAATATGAATTCCCCTATTCTTAGTAGTTGCTTCCTGTGTTTTGTTACCAATGTATTTCTGCCATTGAGTAATTTCATGTATAACACCCATCAAACCCAATTACACTAACATACAATAAATTGGGAATAATAATTGTTAATATTTACAAATGTCTTTACAGCAAGAACATCCTGAATCTTGAGAGACTGGAGGCTCAGCTTAAAGCTTGCCACTGCTCCTTTGCTTTCTCCAAAGTTAAGGTAAGCCATCAGAACTGTTTACCCATTTTATAATGGCCTACGGTATTTCCTGTTGAGTTTTGTCACTGAAAAAAATACAATAATACATATGGAACAAAGACATTTTGTACTTGAAGGGCAAGGCCTGATTACACTTAAGGTGTCTGTAGCTGAGAAGCTACATTGTGCATTACATTCACCCATTCACATACATTCATACACCGATGGTAGGGGAAACCATGCAAGGCACCAACCTGCTCATCAGGAGCAATTAGGGGTTCAGCGTCTAGATTTGTTTTAGGCTTTTCTGTCTTTATTGATAGTATCAAGTTTAGTTTAGTTTAGTTTATTTAGGATCCCCATTAGCTGTTGCACCTGGCAACAGCTATTCTTCCTGGGGTCCTCACAGAATAATATACATACAAAAAAAACATTACAACATTACATATATCACAAAAGAAAAGAAAGAAAACAAAAAAATAAATACATTAAAGCATAACTACGGTTAGTGCATTTACTCTAGATTACATTAACTGGTATATTGACATAAACAGAATTACAATTTCGCCATATATATATAAGAAAATCCTTCAGTCTTTTCTTAAAGTGCCTTTACCCTTAATTTCTGTGATGCATACTGGTAGAGAGTTCCAGAAAGTCATTGCCCTGTACATGACTGTATTCTTCATTGCATCAGTTCTTGGCTTAGGCACTGTGAATCGACCCATTGCAACATGTCTGGTATTATGTCTGTGTCTATCACTGGTATAATGAATATTTTTATATAAGCATTTTGGTTTTTTATTTGAACAAATGTTCCTAAAAAATCCAGCCAGACTAGCAGCTAATCTCTGCTCCACCAACAGCCATGCCATTTTCTGATGATTTAACAGTGTACTAGATCTAGTATTGCAGTTCAGGGCAAGGCGAGCTGCCTTATTCTGGGCTATTTGTAATTTACACAGGTCCTTTTTAGCTGCATTGGACCACACAACTGGACAATAGTCAAGGTGGGATATCACTAGTGCCTGGATGACCTGGACAGCAGATGTTGGAGTTAAAAACTCAGCACATCTCCTAATCATGGACAAACCCCCTCCCATTTTCTTAGTTATGTTTTGAATATGAGTAGACCATGTTAGATGACTGTCTAATGTAACCCCAAGTAGTTTTGTTTCATCTACCTGCTCAATTGCTAAATCGCTCAGATTCAGATTCAATTTGGGTTTTGACTTGAGCATATGCTGTGATCCAAATACAATGGATTTAGTCTTTGAGATGTTCAGGACAATCCTATTGTTCACCACCCACTCCGATATGTTCTGTAGTTCCTTGTTGAGAGCTACAGACAGATCTTCCACATTAGTGGCAGACATATACAAAGTAGTGTCATCAAAATACATGGCTATATTGGCCCTGTCTAAGACCAGTGGCATGTCATTTGTAAATATAGTGAACAACAAAGGACCTAAGCAACTTCCTTGTGGAATTCCACAGTGAATATGTTTAGTGTCTGAGAGACTCCCATTATAGTATACTCTCTGTGATCTGCTGGATAAATAGCTTTTTATCCACCTTAGTGCAGATAAGGTAAAACCAACCATATTCAAGTGAATATATACAGGAAAGAGAGAGAGAAGGGGAGACATACAGCATAGGTCGTCATGAATGGGACTCGAACATGCGGCGCGCTGTCAGGCCAAAGCCTATGTGGCATGTGCCTGGACCACTTGGTCAGCAGGCACCCCTTGTATACCTTTTTAACAAACCTGCTAAATAACATCACTTCAAGTTAAAATGGTAAATGGTGCATTTATATAGCGCCTTTATCCAAGGCGCTTTACATAGATTGTGCATTACATTCACCAATTCATACACCGATTGCGGCGGAAGCCATGCAAGGTACCAACCAGCACATCGGGAGCAATTTGGGGTTCAGTGTCTTGCCCAAGGACACTTCGACATGTAGACAGGAGCCGGGATTCGAACCGCCGACCCATGGATCATTGGACGACCTGCTCTACCTCCTGAGCCACAGTCCCCTTGTTAAAGTCCTTTATTGTCAAATAATATAATATAGTACCATTGGATCTCCTCATTCAACTTCTCCTCAGAGCGTCCATTTTTCGTATTTTATTTGCAGTCAGTGTACTTGTGCGGGGGGGGGGAGACACGTGGCAAAGGCCGTCAGGATCGGGAGTCGATCCTGACAGCAAGCCTAGGTGCCCAGACGTTTGAGCTAACTGTGGGCCACCATTTTTATATATATTTTTAACTACAGCTCAGGGCAGAAGTAAATGATCTTTGTATTTCTCCCTACAGCCCTCTCTACTGGCCATGGCCTTGTTGTCTCTCGAAGCCCAGGAACATCATGACCCTGAGCACGCCGACGAAATATCTCTGGCTCTGCTGAGTTTGCAGAAGCATTTGAGCGTGAGTACCCAGTGCCATTCTGTCCTTTAAACACATGTGCCGTAACTAGAGGCCAAACAGCCATGACGATGTGATTCAACTGTCATCTGATGGGTGGAGTTTTATTCTGTTGTGAAGCCAGAGCCATTATGCAACTGATTAATTTAAAAGTGAGGGTTCATGCAACATTTAGGCAAGGTAATGATTAATCATGATGTTGAATAGAATCTCTTGCGAGCATTGACAGGATTATGTTGTGACGCACGGTGAAGAAATGGATAGTAATGCTGTTTGATTGGCAATGGTTTTTAAATAGAAGCTGTGATGTGCTGCCAACAGTACAGGGTATTTATTCTGCGTTTTCTTCTGCAGATCAAAGATGGAGACCTAGTTTGCATGAGGGAGCTGGCTAGAAAATGGCTGATTGAATACACCACCACTAAGTGCTCCAAGCCACACGGCCAGAGACCTCGCTGGATTATTTCAGGAAGAACCGCGCGTCAACTGAAGCACAGCTATTACAAGATAGCTCACCTTCCCACCATCCCAGAGTCAGTGTTTTAAAAGCAGTGTGTCTCAGTGGGTAACCACAAACCTGAACTCAAGCCTTTCTCCTTTTGACTTCAAATGTCAAAAAGTATTTCATAATGTTACATTAAATGTGTGGGTTGCCCATTGGGTCGTGGTCACCCACACACATCCCACCATTTTCCTTACAGGACTTTGTCATAGATGATGGAGTTCTTTAAGGAAAAGCACATTGCATTACGTCAGCCTCACTGACTTAACGAGCATTGCCCAATTCATTTCTGCAGCCATCTAAACGTGATTTTTTTTTTCTGGTTGACTTGCTTGCACAAGTGTACAGTATGTTCTTGTTTGAATCGGTGCCATAGTACTCTGGTATTCCCTGGCATGGGTTGCTGGGTTTAAGCAAAAAATAAGTATAGAACCACCTAGGTACCTCAGTCCACTATGTGGAAGAGGAGGGAGAAGGGTTTTGTGAACAGCAAAAAAATGGAACCAAGAAATCGGGCCCAAAACCCTTAACTCCACCCTAGGTCGATTAACTGTCTGAATGCACACTCCTACCCAAGGTGATGAAAGATGTTTTTATTTTAAAACTTTGCAGGTGTAGTCTGGTTTCTCCTGTGATCTGAAGCTAGAGTTGAGCCTGGCATGTTTGATTTGTTCGCTCATAGGATAGGCGTAATTCTTAGAGCTGAATGTTCTCGGTATTAATGGTTACCGATGAGTCATTTTATGCAAAGTTATTCAGAATAACTTTGCAAACCGCAAAATGAAGAACCGTTGTTAATGAATTGATTTTAGCAAGTAGATATTGAGTCTTTGCAGTGACATTCCTGTTTGGACTTTGTATTGTATTTCTGCTAACCCCCTTTCACATAAAGATTTGGCACTGAAAATGTATTTCTTTTCATTATAAATTCTGAAACTGTTGGCTGACTACATCATCTGGCTGACTACATCATCTGGTTTTTACCTATATACACAGTACTTGGACCTTTCAATAAAATTATTGAAAAGTAGCTTGCAGTACATTGTTTTATTTTATTAATAAATCCAATGTATATAAACACTAACTTAAGGGGCTGTTACATTTCAACTGCTGAAAACAGTCCCGTTTTTCAGAATAAATCTCAACTAGCTATGTAGTATAAAACAAGCATGGCAACAAAGGCACAGTCACACATACACTTCAGAAGCACCAGCATTCTGTTGTCTTCAGTTCTGTGGGTGGAACGTCGGGTATTGTCCGCTTGCGGTGTTTGGCCACAACACTTTCAAAGTGTCTGAAGCAAACTGAACTTGTAGTTTTCAGTGAGCCAACCGCTCAAACAAACATACCAGAGAACTGGCACTGCCCACAACCCAATATGGGGAAGTATGCGTCTGACCCCTTCGCATGTGTTGACTACAAGGCTTCTGATGTAGATGTGTGAACGTGTCCTGAATCCTCTTCACAACTTGGAAGTTGATTGGAAGGCATGTTGTGAACTGTACAGGTTATGGCTTTCATTTTGACAGCCTGTATTACAGTTTGGCTGAAAGGCAAGTGCTGCTTGTCCTTGTAGAACGACGGTAGGATAGTTCGTCTCCACGTGACATAGATGTCCTCAGTGATGTCAGTTACTGTAGCAGGTAGCAGAACATCTGCAACAGCTGGTTGATGTCACTACACCAGTCACTTCTGTAAACTGGAGAAATCTGGGCCACCACCAGCGAAGTTCCCAGAGATCTCTGCTCCGCTGAAGTCAAAGCCAGGATTCTGTCAAATAAGTACAACCAACCAATTCATAATGGTATCACTGATCTGGATAACATCAACAGAGTCAGCACTTGTGAAGACTGATTTAGACTTGCAGATCTATTTTTAGTGGCGCAACATCGTGGTACAATGGCCCATAAATTAGGTATTAATTATACAATCATTGACTACTGCATCATAACTTCAAATTACATTATAAAAACACTGTTTTACAGACGAGTGTCATTGAGAAAAGTAATGTGCTATCAATTATGCGATTCACATTTACCCACATCTATGCGTTTCGTAGCCTCGCTGTCTATCATTATTTTTTCCTATCCTTTAACTTTTATCTGGAAACGTTTGAGAACTGCAACAGATCACTTGTATGTGGCGTGCAAATAGCAGGGCCGATAAGAGAAAAGTAATTGTGATTCTATATCTGTGTTTGTATGTTCTGTGAGACTTTCATACAGACCTCCCTCTGGAAGCGCTCCAGTGTGAGTTTCTTCTGCATCTGGTCCTGAACCCAGGGGTCTGCAGTGTACTGGCCCTCTAGCAGGGACCCCCAGCAGTTCCCTGCCTCACGGTTGGCCTTCATCAAGATAATGCGGATTAAACTCTTGTCCTCTGAGGGGAGAACATGGGAGCAGAGTCACTGAGAGCTTATTCTCTTGTGGTTCTCTACATACATCTCTTGAGGGGGTTCCCCAGCAAAATCGGGAAAGGCCCTATTTTATATTTCCAAAGATAGCAGCTAATAAGCTCACGACTCGCAAGCATGTTCTCTTTAATATTTTATAAAGTTATCACCTAATGGCATGTCCAAAATAAGAAACTACAGCTTGAATGTGGTTAATTTCACTCTTGTTTCACCAGCTAAAGTAAGCCCAAAAAGGGAATATAAGAATTACAATTCAGATCATAGGATGCACTTACAGCATAGACAAGACAATTGTATAATTCTGTACTAGATCTAACCCAACAACAACAAAACATCGTATGGGGGTAAAATGTGACTGAGAAGAACCACTGTTCCAACAAATCAAGTGTGTAAAAGTTGACGAGTCATTTTGTTAAGGGTGATGGAACCTACCCAGAGTCCATGTCGCCTCGTCAGACACACTGGTCCCAAAAAACTTCCCCTGAAAGTAGAAGAAACAGGATGTTAACAGGAGTGTGTGTGTGTGTGTGTGTGTGTGTGTGTGTGTGTGTGTGTGTGTGTGAAGAACACCAACACTTACCTTGATTATCTCTTTTCCCTTTACGTAAACTTCTATCTGTTTTGAGCTCAAACTGCACTTGACCTCCTTTCCGGACGTCCCGTGCGGAACGTTGACTTCGATGAAGATCTCCTCCATGGTTTGGTACCAGGACCCCCAGGGGGTCTGGCATGGGACCACCCCACTCCTCTCCTCGAAATTAACCGACATGCTGCTGTAGTCTGATGGCTCAAAATGAGCATCTTCTTCTTTCACTGGAGGAGCTGTCACTTCCTGGTTGTAAGCTAGGTTGTTGGCATTTAGCGCCACCTGCTGGTTGGAAATGTGTACACAACAGGTAAAAAAAAGGAAGAAAAATAGGCATGATTTTAATGAATAGAATATAGCCAGACATAATTTACAGTATTGACCATATGCTGTATAAAGCATAATAAATGCATCTTTATTCTTGAATAGCCTACATAAAAATGCATCAACTATGTTTAAATGTTTGTCTCAATGCAATCAATGCCATTTATTTTTAATGACCATCTCTTGTCACTTAAAATGATCACCCTAAAATTGTGTCATTGAGCTCTGTTTTTTTATGTGTTTATTCTGTCATTTTGGCTGCTTTATAATCATGTGTGTTTGTCTAAAAACAGAGTGCATTTGCTAATCCTTTAATTGGATTACTCTGCGCTTCCTACCGCTCATGTCCTCATGGTTAAAAATTCCGTTTAAAGACTTCATTAACGCATGTTGATCTGTTTGGTTTTTTTACTACACAAGAAGTTATCAGTTATGTGTCTCTCACAGAACTGAAAAGGAAGACTGACCTCTGCTTCCAAGGATGAAGGCTTTCTCAATATTTCTGATCTCTCTCCTCTGGTTTGTACAAATAACTCCCTTTTTACTGTCTGTTTTTGTCTTCTTGCCTTTTATGCTCTTTTATTATGTTTATCACACACTTTTGTGCTTTTATTATGTTTCTCAACACTTTTTTTTACTCTTTACACAAAATGTTACTATGTGAAGAGCTTTCTAAAAAGTGTATGTTCATGCTTAGATTACAATGACAATACTGATAACTATTTGTTATTTTGCAGTGCTGATCATGTGTGTGGACAAAATGCAGACAACATCACGCGCATTTTGGATCGACTATTGGATGGTTATGACAACAGACTGCGTCCTGGCTCTGGAGGTGCAATACTGAATCATTAATGTCCTTTCACATCAATAATCACAATGCATTTTTTTCAGTGGAAGAATTAGGCTACTAACATTTTCACTTGAAAGTAGCAATAACACAACGTAAAAATACTTTTTGGATTGTAATTAGTAATGCATTTCGTTAATCATCAGTTAATGTTTGTATTAATAATCTCAAACATGCACCTTTTTTTTTAAACGTTCTGTTTATTGGATTTTCTGGGATTTCTTTTACATACTCAGGTAATATAGGCATGTACAAGTAAACAAGGTATCTTAAAATAGTCAAGAAAATGTGTGGGTCTGTACTCTGTAGACCTTTAATCGTAGGATTTAGTTCATAACCTATTTACATGATAGTTATCTAAATGTAAAAGCCGGAGGGGCCTTATACTGTATAGGCTGAGGGGCCCACATATTTGAGCGTTCATTTTTACTTTATATAATATACTAAAATGTATATGTTATATACAGTTACTTGTCGTTTGACCTTGCAGCCTAGGGACCTGGAATATTTATTGGCCCTTTCCATAATCCATCTTTATTTCCTTCGCAGGAGGTATTACAGAGGTGAAGACGGATATCTTCGTCACCAGTTTCGGACCCGTTTCTGACGTTGAAATGGTATGATCTTAATTTATGTTCATATTCATGTTTATGTGGATGCACAGTAAAATCTTCAGAGTTAATTTTGCCATTTGTAACTCAAATTTAACTAAATGGCTTATGGGTCCACATTAAATGAACACTGAAGAGTCTACTGTGTATAGATTTGCAATAGGCAATAAATGGCCGAGCCTCATTGCACACTGCATGCTTTCTAATGAGCTTTAATCTGTTTGAACATCAATATGACATTATGCTAAACAATAAAGAGACCCACTGAATGGATTGATTGGATTGAGAGGGAATAAATTATATCTTGAGTGATGACAAAAGGTTCAGTGGCCATCTTGCCCCTTGTGCTTCAATCACTAAACAATTTAATAATTGAAGCATTTAGCAGACTCTTAATCCTTACAGTAAGCAAGGGAAACACGAGGTGATACATAAAATGCATAGAAATAGTAATTAAGGAACAGGTAAACCAAGAATCAGCAGTCTACGTATATATGCAGTATAATATTGAAAATCTATAATCTGTACATTAAAACTATACACTAGGATGCCAGGTCTACAAATGACCTGGCATCTGTCTACATAACATACATCTTAAATTTTAGCCTTTGCAGACAGTAAGCCTGCAAGGTCGTCAAGGCTATGGCAAGTGCTACAGCAAGTGCTATGGGTTAAGGTGGACTCTGGAGAGGTGTCTTCAGACTATGGTGGAAGATTGGGAGTGAGTCTGCAGTTCTAAATGGGAGTTCATTCCACAGTTTGGGAGCCAGAAGGGAAAAGAGTCTGGGACATGTGGAGTGCTGTCCCGGATGTTGTAGGGAAGGTTCTGACAGCTTCCTTGTGTTAGCTGATTTGAGTGAGCAGGATGGGTTGTAGGGTTGAATCAGGCTTTGAAGATGTGGGGGTGCCATGCTTTTGGTTGCTTTGTAGGCCAACATCAGTGTTTGTACTCTGTGTGTGCAATAACTGGGAGCCAATGGAGGGAGCAGAGAAGGGGGGAGACATGACAATTTTGGCAGTTTGAAGGTTAAGGTCTGGATAAGGAGCTAGACTGGATCCTTTGAATGTTAAGCCAGACATGACCACTTAACCCACAGCATCCGTTGTGGGGAAAACTTTCGCAGAAAATAGCAGATGTGAGTTCCCCATTTGACTGCCATTCACTTCACCTTATTGATGGCATGGCTCTGAAAGAGTCTTGCTGATTACGTCATGCACAAATTTGGGAAGTCGATCCCTGTTGACTTAAGTGAAAAAAAGAGTCAAACATTATCCTAGATAAATGGTCATATTATCTCAGGAACAACTATCAAGATGTTGTATCTGATCATTGATAATTCTGTTTCTTGTGTGACTAATTAAAACAATCAATGAAATGGTGTTACATGTTGGGTAGGTTGCACCCCACCTGTAGTGTTGCACTGATGTCCCCCCTGTTGTCTTCTCACATCAGGACTACACCATGGACATGTTCTTCCGTCAGATGTGGGTGGACGAGAGGCTGAAATTTGAGGGCCCCCCAATCCTTCGGTTGAACAATAGGATGGTGGAGAACATCTGGACGCCCGACACGTTCTTCCGTAACTCTAAGAAGTCCATGGCCCATAACATGACCACACCCAACAAGATGTTCCGCATCATGCAGAACGGCACTGTTCTCTACACCATGAGGTACACTTCATGCTGCTGCTGTTGTTCTTTAGATGGAAGCTATATCGTATTTCTTTATTTAAAGCTACAATCAATAGCTACAATGGGACTTATTTTAATACATGCATGTTCTAACCAATATGTGTGATAGGTGGTCTTCCACTGAGAAATATAGAACCTACATGTTGGGTAAGATACATATTGTAATGGTTGACACTGTGAGTGTCAATAATGTTATTTGAAGCAGAAGGTACACCGAATTGTACACAATCTATATTGTAGTTCGGACATTGTTGCAATACTACAACTCTCTGTCAAGATGTAGTGTAGCTTTAAAAAAGAGATTAGGATTGGCTAACTCAATCATAATTACATTTCCTTGTTAATGCACATTTCTGAATAACTATGTTATAATTGTATTAAATGAGTCATATCTTTGATTGTTGATTGTTTCAGACTGACAGTCACTGTAGATTGCCCGATGAGCCTATATGACTTTCCCATGGATGGCCACGCCTGTCCACTGCGATTTGGAAGCTGTGAGTGAGACTCAGTTTTAGACACACATGGTTTTATACTAAAACAAACAAACAAAAATACTTTTTATTTATCAAGGAGGTTTTCAGCCACAGAATTTCCTCAGATAAAGGCATTCACAAAGAACAATGTTTCTGTGATTCTAGACGCATACACCAACCGTGAGATCATCTTCACCTGGAAGAAGGGGCTGAAAGATTCTGTAGACTGTCCCCCCGAGTCTATGAGTCTGCTCCAGTATGACCTGGTGCGACAGACTTTAGGCAGTCAAGTTTTCAATTCAACCACAGGTAAAGCTTAAAGCAAATCACTTGATTTGAAACAAGTGTCTTACTGTTTGGTTCAGAGCACCTTTAAATGATCAGTGTTATGTTGCTTCTCAGTTGAAAATCTGTTCCACAAGAGACAAGGTCCTATGGTTGTACTTATTTAAGATGGGTGGAATTACATTTGACTGTAATCATTATCTCTGCCAGAACGGCCGGGTGCGGAGATTATGTTTTCTCCACTGTGAGTGTGAGTCTGTCTGTTTGTTTGTCTGTCTCTCTGTCTGTCTGAGTCAGTCTGACTGTGAGTAACTAATCTTGAGTACGGCTGGACCGATCAGTGGAAATCTTTGCACGCACACGCCCAGTTGGCCCAAGAAGAACCTCCACACTAATAAAACTTCCTATTTCCATATATCTAAATATTGAATCAATCAACTTAAATACTCAAGATGCACAATAGTGCTTTTAGGGTGCGGTCACACCGAACTTTAATTCTGCCAATGCAGTAGATTCTGCCAATGCTTTTCAATGGGAACAGAGTGTTTTTTTTCCCCGGAAATCGGCAAATAAATGGTACACCCATTCACAAACACATTCGTACACCGATGGCAGCGGAAACCATGCAAGGCACCAACCAGCACATCAGGAGCAATTAGGCGTACAGTGTCTTGCTCAAGGACACTTCGACACTAACTCTGGGGGAGCCTGGGTTCAAACTGTCGGCCACTCTACCCCTGATCCACCGCCAAGATCGGTTTGTTGCCAAAACAGCTCTGTCCCTGTTGGAAAATCTTTGGCAGAATCTGCCACATTGGCAGAATCAAGGTTTGGTGTCACTGCACCCTTAAAGTGTGATTTGAAGTGAAATACCACTGTTGGGTTATGGGGAGAACACGCTTGTACATAGGCTAGTTTGGGCTATCTTCCACAATATATATATATATATATATATATATATATATATATATATATATATATATATATATATATATATATTTTTAATATATTTATAAATATATGTATTATTATATATTTATTTATTTTTTATTTACTTTACGATTGTTTTAGAATGTTTTTAAAATTGTTTTTGTTTTTTTGAGAATTTCCGTGAATATTTTTGACATCTGCAAAATTGGATGCCAGGTTGGAAGTGGTGTTTAATGGTTGGTGATGCATCAACGGTGGAGGGTCTAGTCTGAGTAGTCTCATTGAGCTGTTTGGTCCACTGAAGAGCAGAGAATTACTGCAAATGGGGGACTAGAGAAAGATGTTTACTTTTTCTCTTTCCCTTCCACCAGCAGAGAGAGAGAGAGAGAGAGAGAGAGAGAGAGAAGAGAGAGAGAGAAGAGAGAGAGAGAGAGAGAGAGAGAGAGAGAGAGAGAGAGAGAGAGAGAGAGAGAGAGAGAGAGAGAGAGAGAGAGAGAGAGAGATGTGTTTCCCTGCTGTGGACCTCACACTCCCAAAGGTTTTGTAGGGAGACAAAGAGAGAAACAAGAGTATTCTGTGTGTATGTACTATGTATGTGTGTGTGCACTGTTAACGTGTGGTGACATTGCACGTAGTCTTTCTCCCCCATCCTTCATTTCCCATTTGCTTTCCTTTTCCTCACTTCTCTTCACTCTATCCTGTTTCCCTATTCCCCCCACACCCCCCGCCCCCGTCCCCGTCCCATCCCCAAATACCACCTACCCCTCGACATGCCCCCACCCACATGTCTCTGTGACGTGCGTCTCGTGGCGGTGGTCTCATCTTATTGGCTCATATCCATAGATACAGTATGCCTCCAGCACTGCTCCTGGTTGAAGGTCATACAAGGTCATTTCTGGAAGAAGAAGTACTGTAAGGGGCCGTGTCCACCAACATGTTTCTTGAGTGCAGTACATGTTTTTAATAGTTTATAATGAGAGCGCCGCATTTTTGGAAACTCCAGCAGTATGGCGTGGCACTGGGCATTGATTTACTTTGCACTCGCGTGTGCACGCACAATGCTTTTCTCTGCCTGCCGAGAGCTAAAATATTTTCAACTCGGGTGCCTGGAAGCGTTCCCAGGCGCACGCTCCAGTGTTTTCAGCCAGGAAAAAAGTGGACATGGCCCTTAAAAGTCCTGTATTCATAATTTTATTTGAGTGAAAGTACAAAAGTGTCATCAAAATATACTTACAACATATACCGGTTGAGATAGCTGAGGTGTGGTGTAAGCACTGCTACAACTTGTTCAAGTGGCAGCATTAATACAGAGGATCATGTTGACCCATCTGAAAATGTAACGATCAGGTCTGATGATGTGATTGGTGCCATTAGGATGCTAGATAACAACAAAGCATGTGGCATTGATCACATCACAGCTGAACACCTCAAGTATGCAAGCCATAAGCTCTGCCCTCTATTAGCCATATGTTTTACAGGTCTGTTGGTTCATTGTGTCCTTTTAGAGTCTCTGCACAATTAGTACCTGTCCTTAAAGACAAGGCAGGTAAACTGAAAAGCATTATAGACCTCTGGCCAGTATCCTCTCCAAAGTATTGGATAGAATCATTGTTTGTAACCAATTCAAAAGATAGTTAAGTATGCAGATCATCTGGTCGTTCTCAGTCCATACAATAAAGCGTTACACCAGCTATTGAAAGTGTGCTCAAAATATGGGAATGACTTAATTTACAATGCAAAAAAGAGTAGTGTCATGATAGTGAGAAGCCACGAGTACAAGAAATTGGTCGCCCCAGCTTTTACTTATGTGACAGTCGTCTTTCTTTATGCCAGGAAATCACCACATTTTCACTGATGATTTCAATGATGATAGAGAGACCCCTCGATAGGTTAGACAGTGCCGCAAACTTTATGCCCAGGCTAATATGCTGCTTCGCTGGTTCAGTATGTGTTCAGGTCCTGTCAAGGCATTTTGCACTCCCATGTATACAGCTTACTTGTGGTGTACATACAAGAAATGTAGCATTGTAGGCCATTAAAATGGCCATTGAAGTGGCCTACAATGATGCCCTGAGGATTCTAAAAAACAGCCTAACTAGTAACTACAAGATCACAAGTCACAACATAAGGCATTGTGATGCGTTGTGAGCGTGTAGAACGGCTATAGATTAAGTATAAATTAGGTCTTAATTGGTGAATGTGTAGGGTTTGTAATAATAATCTAAATCTATGTAACTATTTACTTAGTTTTCAATTTGAGTATAAAGTCCAATATTTGTCTCTGAGATGTAGCGGAGTACAAGTATCATGTATTCAAAAATGGACATACTCAAGTACAATATAAGTATCTCAGAATTGTACTTATACTGTACCTGAGTAAATGTACTTTCTACTTACTTTCTGCCACTGCTTCCAGGTCAGTACTCGGAGATGGTAGTCTACTTTCACCTGCAAAGGAAGCTGGGCTACTACATGATCCAGACCTACGTCCCTCTCATCATGGTGGTGGTTCTGTCACAAGTGTCCTTCTGGATCAACAAGGAGTCTGTCCCTGCACGCACCGTAGCTGGTATAGTATACTCTAAACGCCCCCCCCCCCCCCCCCCACACACACACGTGCGCGCACACGCACGCACGCACGCACGCACGCACGCACGCACACACACACACACACACACACACACACACACACACACACACACACACACACACACTCAGAGACACTGGACTCACTGCTAAAATCTAAAATATCTAAAACCACAAATTACACACATAAATACCCCCAGGAAAGTGTTCTAAATCTTCTAAACGTCTTTAACATATATGTTTTTTCAAAAAGGGTGAAGTGTCCCTTTAAGGTTTACAACAGCATAGTGACATGACAACGGGGATGGTGACCAATGTTTCTGTCTGTGTGCTTGCACGTGTGTCTGCGTGGACGTGTGTGCGTGTGTCCAGGCATCACCACCGTACTGACCATGACCACTCTGAGCATCAGCGCCCGCCAGGACCTGCCCAAGGTGCCGTATGCCACCGCCATGGACTGGTTTATCTCCGTGTGTTTTGCTTTTGTGGCCTCGGCCCTGGTGGAGTTTGCAGCAGTGAACTACTTTGCCACACTGGAGCTTAATCGCTTCAAAAAGCGTAAAGCCAGAGAGCGGGCATTGGAGGCTGTCCCTGCTGCCAGCGATGATGATGATGAAGACAACGCCCCAGTAAGTCACAAAACTTCACATGGACATTAACCACTTAAACCAACCATTAAACCTGTGGGCCGGGCCGGCCCCCCAATTAATTGGCAAAGCACTAACATTTTATTGATAATATAAATGTTTTTTCTTTAAAGGGATTGTGACATAAAAAAAACACATTTTTGTTAATTCTTTGTGTTTTTTGGGGTGTCATCAGTTTCACCAAAAACATTCAGTGTATTCTCTGCTTTCTGGAGTTTCCTCTCCTCTCCTCCTCTCCTCTCCTCTCCTCTCCTCTCCTCTCCTCTCCTCTCCTCTCCTCTCCTCTCCTCTCCTCTCCTCTCCTCTCCTCTCCTCTCCCACAGTAGTAAAATAAACTTTTCATCAGTGAATGAATGCGGTAACAATGGCTGCTCAACCAGCTCTGTTGTTGGCTGTGTCGATCAAAACATATCTTTACATCATCTCCCATTAAAAGAAGACACGCGCTCCGAGTGGATTCATTTTATTTTTTATGTTAATTTATTGATTTATTAACAGTTTGCTGAATTACAGTACATTTCAAGTACAACTCAATACAACAACTGTTAACTGTGAGTGAACGACACCATAAAGCATTACACGTGTTTACAATAGGGCCCACCATTCTCAATTCATCAAAACAATTAGAGACGTACGAACATACACTATAACTAACTATATAGTCAAAACAGGAAATCATCATAGAGGGAAAAGAAACATATACAGGGAAAAGAAACATATACAGTGAGGGGGAAAAGGGGTGGGTGGGGGATTCAGATTTTACGGGGGCCAGTTTCGAATTGCAGCCGTCCGTAGGTGCCCTTTGAGGGCGGTTTTGAAGGAGTCAAGGGATTTGCATGTCTTAATGACTGGTAGGGCGTTCCACATTTTGGTGGCATAGGAGCGAAATTAATTTAGTCCCGTGTTTGTGCCGAATCTGGGTTGCACATGGTTTGTTGAATTCCCTCTGGTGTTGTGGGTGTGGACTTCGTTGACATTAAGGAAGTATTTAGACAGGTACATGGGTATCTTGGTGGTGTATCGAATCTTGTGGACCAGACCCATTGCAAGATGCTGTACTCTGTCATCAACCCTAAGCCATTCCAGCCTGTCAAATGGGCAGGGGTGAGGTGGGTTCGGGGAGTGAGGCCAAGTAGTAGCCTGACCAGTTTGTTTTGGGAAGTCTGGAGCCTAGTTTTAAGGGCCTTAGAGGTGCTGTGGTACCAGGAGGTGCATGCATAGTAGAAGAAACCTTGTACGAGGACTCCTGTTAGGGTCTTCAAGGTGTTTTTGACCAGTGAGGAGATCCTGTATAGGAATCTTCTTCTTTGGTCGACTTTTTTGATTACGTTGGTGGCCATTTTATCACCGGAAAGATTTGCCTCCAGTCCAGGATGGAACATAGGTATGTAATTTCATCTTTTCGTGTGATAATATTGTCCCCCACTCTAATCAAGAAGTCATCAGCCTTGCTGAGATTACTATTTGAACCAAAGAGAATGGATTCAGTTTTTCCCAGGTGTAGAGATAGTTTGTTATCAGCGAGCCAGGTGCAGATTCTACCGAGCTCAGAGCTGAGGACCTTTTCAACCTGTAGCTTGTTCCTGTCCACCAGTGCTGAGTCATCTGCAAACAGGAACAAGTTGCATTCACAAGCTGATGTCATGTCGTTAACATATATTACATATACACAGTAAAGGCCCTAGTATGCTTCTTTGTGCTTTGTGTTTGTTGTGCATTAGGCTACTATATTTGAACTTTGATGTTGTCTTGGTTGTCTCATACCGTGGACTAGCAACGCACGTGTGATAGAATCCACGTTCAGTCTGGTTAATGACAGGCTAGTCATTGCTATAATATGCTGGTTTGTGGTGGACAAAATGAGTGGACAATATCAACAGAAACAGATCAACATATGGAATGTCAGAACAGGAAGGACGGATGGAGAAGGATCAACATATGGAATGTCAGAACAGGTCAGCTCCATATATGGAGAGCTAAGGGTTTGAGGTTTGAGTTCAGTTGTGTTGCTGGCCAGTTCCGTATATGCGTAATTGCAGATCTAGGTGATGTCTTCTATGGTTATCCAGGGTTAGATGAGGTGTCGTGATCTTCATATATGGAGATGGCCATATATGGTGGCGTGACATGTCATGAGGCGTGATGTCACGAGGCGTGACCATATATGGAGGTGTGATGTTACGGGGCGTTACCATATATGGAGGTGTGATGTTACGGGGCGTTACCATATATGGAGGTGTGATGTTACGGGCCGTGCCCATATATGTAGATATGATGTCATGAGGCGTGACCATATATGGAGGTGTGATGTTATGAGGCGTGACCATATATTGAGGTGTGATGTTACGGAGCGTGACCATATATGGAGTTGTGGGGTGACTAACGGACGGACGGACGGACGCTGGTTTTCAGGATAAAACAAATCATTCCATGGATGGTTTTTATTAAGTCAAGAAAAAAAACATTTCCTGCATTTTCAAGCAGTTATCCTGGCACTTCAAGCACACCACACGTTAAATATGAATGTGTACAGTTCTCTTTGTGGAGGTACAATAGCTCTATGCTTTATGTTAATACAATAAGTCACCATGGCAGCCCCTTGGGAGCTATCTCACGTGTAGGTCTCATGGTTCCACGCATTAAAAATAACCTCAGTGTGAGAGCAGAGTGTCATCAACGTATGCCTCTGCTTTTGGACTAAGAGTGTACGAATGTAACCACATTTTTACACTCTCTGAGTTACAAATAGATAAATGAACTCTGGGGATATTACTTTGCATGGGAATTATACACACTAATGCTGGGTTCTGAGAGACCCCTATAGGTGTTTACATGTTCCTGCACACTTGAATACTCCACATGCAGCTGCATCCATAGGTCAAGACCCCGGCAGGGATGGACTGTACAAGATGTTAATTTAACTCTGAACGCGAAAATCAATTTGTACACTCAGAGTTACAGCCTGCATTTCTGTAGCGCCTTTATCCAAAGGGCTTTATACTATGTGTTACATTCACACATTCACACATTGACAGTGCAAGAAACCATGCAGTGTACCCACCTGTCTTCCTCAAGGACACTTCGACATGAAGCCAAGAGGAACTGGGGATGGAACCGGGAACCTTCCAAATCCCAGACGGCAGCTGGCTGGCTGTTAAATGAACACTCCAGATTTGCCTGTGTGTGTGTGTGATGCACAGAGATGCATGTGTATTGCCATGAATATGCAATTGGATTACAAAGCTCATCAATAGGGATTCATATTGATTAGTACCCATTCCCCCTCCCATCTGCCCCAAATCCCATCCCACCAGAGACCCCACACTTGGGTTGGGATCAAGTTAAAATGTCTGGGTGTACAATAAGCTTTAACTATTAGACTGCTTTAATTTGTGATGTCATGGAATAAACGTATGGTTAGGTTCATTCATTACATGTATTGACAATTATTGATGTAACTCTGTATTTACAGTGACTATTGTGTTTGACGAGATTGAAACTAGTTTTGTTATCTAATCACGTGTTACCATCATCATTTTACCATTATTTAACCAAAATGGGAATCAATAAGAACCGGAATCGATGAGCATAATTGGAATCAGAATAGATACAATCCTAACTTACCTCCACTCTCACCTTTCTGTTTGATTGATTGATTGAATAGTTTATTAATAAGTTTGCTAACAGTACAGTATTACAGTCAAATTATGCTAAAATGATAACACAAAAATCCCCGGGAACTTGTTTCCATTGTGGTCCAAAAGTACTCAATTCATCAGTACTACATATGATACATATACTGTATAATACAATACAATGCATAATGCTACCAAAAAACTCAGTAGCATCAAAATGTATATTTACAGTATATAGAAAGGAGGGGCAAGAGGATGCTTCTACCATGGTGTTCCTTCTTCACGGTCTCTCTGTCCCTATAATCACAGACAGACATCAGCCCACCGGAAGGCCTGAAGAAGAGGAAGAAGCACAAAATGCCGCGCATAGACACAGATGAGGGTCCACCAGTGCCCATCTTCCTTCAACAGGGTTCGGCCATCCCCCCCAACCCCATGCTGGCTGGAACCAGCGCCATCGACAAGTACTCCCGTATCCTCTTCCCGCTGGTGTTTGCACTCTTCAACCTGTTCTATTGGTGCTGGTACCTGGGCAAGGATACCATGGAGCAAAGGTGTGTGTGTGTGTGTGTGTGTGTGTGTGTGTGTGTGTGTGTGTGTGTGTGTGTGTGTGTGTGTGTGTGTGTGTGTGTGTGTGTGTGTGTGTGTGTGTGTGTGTGTGTGTGTGTGTGTGTGTGTGTGTGTGTGTGTGTGCGCGCGTGTGCGGCCCGCACGCTCACGTGCTCATATCTCTTGTCACACCTGGGCTGAGTCAAATTAATTAGACTCACCTGGGTGTGTCAACCCACCTGTTATGCATCGATAAACAGAGGACATATCAGCCATCGCCACAATACACAGGATTGGATGGGAGAATATCAATGTTTTACGTTATAGATATATGTATATTATATTTATTTTCATGAACATGACCTTCTCTCTATATTATAACATACCATTTGGTGGTATAAACATACACAGTACGCGAGAGCTTCTTGAAAGTACAGGTGCAACAAAAGAAGGTGTTCTTTGTTAGAGAGTCTGGATATAATAGTAGCCTTTAAGAGAAACCAAAGCACTCTGCTTTAAGTGAAAATATGTAAAACGCCTTTTTTCATTGGCCAGCTCTATACATAGAACATGTGTAAAATATTAAATATGCATTGTTTTGATGTCCAGCCTTCTTCAGGGAGTTTCAGCCATTTTTGAGTGGTGTAAACCACTCCTACAACTGGCTTTGTGAGTGCAGAAAGAATGAGCATGGTTGCTATGTTCACCCTGTTCACCCGGGTGTGATTTCATACAACTGGCTTTGTGAGTGCAGAAGAAATGAGCATGGTTGCTATGTTCACCCTGTTCACCCGGGTGTGATTTCATTACGTCAGACAGGCTATATAAGACCTTACACCACTCAGTTCACACGGGTGTGATTTTTGAATGAAGCATAGCATTGATGGTAACATTCCAAGCTAGCAGTTACAGTATATCCTGCAACACAGCATTTTGAAAGAGCTTATTCAGGATGCTAAATGGAAAACCTTACATGATTGTGGAAAAAGGACTATAGATGGATCTGTATTTTCTGCTTTTCACAAAGAGACACAAAACCTAACATATTCCTCTCTCTGTTCTAATTATGATAGCTCAGTGGAACAATAACTACCCACAGTTTTTTGTCAAAGTCTTTTATCTATGCAGTAAAGACATGAATAATTTCTGATGCTGAAAGAGCCCCAGGAGTTGTAGACAAAAAAAAGAATAATGTTAGGTGGCAATGCTGCTGCATTGAAGCAATCACTGTGGCTTTTATCATCACAGATTTGCAATACGGACGGCCTGGCTGCTCAATTAAATTGTGACGAAATAATGTGAGTCAAGCACTACTCTCTTTCATATAAGGTTTACCTGAGGGCTGGCAAAAATCCCAGATATGTTAATAATAATGTTGTTTCTCTTTCACAGCACAAAACCACACCGCTGGTTACATTGTATATTAACCACATGAAACGCAATCGTTCACATCCCGTCTTATAACTGAGCCACTTATAGAACACAAAGCTCTGTGTCTGAGAAAGAGAGAGAGAGAACTAGAGAGAGAGAGGGTGAGAAAAAGAGAGAGAGAGATCTGTTACGTAACAGCGGGGAGTGCAAATCTGCTCATCATGCCTCTCATGTTCCTGTCAGAGCATTTTTATGGTTGTTTTGTTTATAACATTCTACAGAGGAATGGGGGCGACAGCCTGGGCAGGAATCTCTGCTCTCTTTACCTATTTCTGCCTCATCTTGAGGAATATAACCATAACAGGACATAGAAAAAACAGTGTCAGCGGTTAACCACTTAAACCCTAGTTGACCGGGTCCCCTAATAGGTCTGCAGCTTTTTTTCAAACCATCCAATCTCACCAAATCTTTTCGGTCGAAATCGCAGATTTACAAGCTCACAATGATGCGTTGTGAGCTTATTGATTGGCTATTTTTGCAGAATGTTTGCCCTAGAATAGGGATGCTAGGGTTCAAGTGGTTAAGAAACAACAAATGAAAAAACAAAGGTCTCAATCTTCATTTTTGTTTGTGCTGTGTTGTGTGTGCTGTCCTTTACAGATGGATGGACCTATCCCCTAAATAGCAGGTGGATGTGCATGCTGGTCATGTTGCTATCGTCATCATCATCATCATCCCAGAGACCTTCACTATCCATTCATCTTCGCCCCGTGAACAAGCACTCAGCATTCGCTCTGCTTTCATCCGACAGAGGAAATGAATCAGAAACTCATTCGTTCGCGCGTCACATCTCTGTTCATTTCACAGCCTGTGACCACTGTCCACTTCTGTTGGGATCAGTCACTGAGGAGCTGGCCGCCACTCCTAAATGCCCCTGACTCACATCATCACACACATGGATCTTTATTTTCATTTTGTATTCTCTTTCATCTTTGGTTTGGTTCTGTGTCACATCTCACCTGTACCTCTCCTGTGTTTCATTCTCACTGCTGTTGCTGCTGTGACACCTGCATTTAATTCTGGGGAGAATCAATAACGGTTTATCCTATAACTTATGCAGGCCTACGTGTGGGAACACATAGACGCACGCGCACGCACGCACACACACACACACACACAGACACACACACACACACGCACACACACACACACACACACACACACACACACACACACACACACACACACACACACACACACACACACACACACACACACACACACACAACGTTATGCCTGCATGATGATATATGCACACTCAAACACACTTGAGTGCACACACACACACACACACACACACCATAAACTATAATGAAACACATAAAAAGAAGTACATGATATAATGTATGTTGGCTGTAACTTGTGGTGGTGATGCAACAGTGAACCAATGCTTTCAGAAGGCTGCCCCCTACAGGAACTCTGCTCACAATACAACCAGATCAAAGACACTTTAGAGTAGACTTGCATCTTTCCTTTCCTTGCGGCTTCAAAAATGTACTCAACCTGAGAAAATGAATGGTGGGGTTCAGGTTGTATGTTTCATCCCATCTCTCTGAAGCCATTATGACTGAAATCTCTGCAGGCCCCTTACAAATGCTGCAATTTACCTATGGGCTTTTATGATATTGCTTTTTATTCCCATTTTTCTTCATGTAGAGGATTTAGTATTTGTCATTGTGTGCCTGTGTACTAGCTGTACATGTCTGTTGCTACACTGAGTGAAAGACACAAAACAAAGAAAGAAAGAAAAATAGACAAAATAAATGGTTCCTGACTTGTGACGTGCTGACGTGATAATTTGACAGTTTTCAAATTTCAACCCCACAGTCCATACAATTTGACCTTGTATATGACTACAAACTACAAAAGCCATCATCTGATCATTTAAAATGGTAATAAACTAAGGTTAACATGTAATTCGACTGGCCTTCATCTTCTTCTTTTTTCTTCCTTATGTTGTAGATGTTATTTCCCCCTCATTATTACGCACACACATCACATCACATCCACTGGTCCCTTTAATTTTTTTCTCTGCAATGGAAACGGCTCATCCACCATCATCGCTCTCCACTCTTTGATCTTGTGGTTAGATGCACGCATGCGCTCCTCATTGGAGCCTCTGCGCTGTCTGGAGTAAGTTGGATGTTGCGCGTCTCCCCGTCTCGGCGTCTCTCCTGACTGGCAAACCCCCGAAAACAGAACAGCTCGGAACTGTTGCGATGGGGAGGCTGAGGAAAAACCACGTTGGGATTTGGACCTTTTTATTATTAGCGACTTTTGACTGTTCTCAAAGGTAAAACAAAACAAAACGGGCTTTCCAATTCTGCCGTCTATGTTGCATGCCATGTAAGACTGTTGTCAACCACTTTCAACCTGGCGTCCCTATTTTTGGGCATGCCATGGGCGAAAATCTTTCCCCAAAAAACTGAACACGAAAAATGACAAAAAATTATACCGACCTACAAAGCTCACAGCACGTCGCGATGCGACGTGTTGCATGTAGATTGGTTATTTTTGTAGGCTATTTGTATTTTGGAATAGGGCTTAAGTGGTTAATGCGTGCCTGGTGTGTGTTACTAATAAGGTATTTGTATTAAACAACCTTCTCTCCCCCAGCGTCAAGGATATGAGAGATCCAAGCAATATGCCTCTGGTAAAAGACACGGTGGACAGGCTGATGAAGGGATACGACATTCGGTTGAGGCCAGATTTTGGAGGTAAAATCAAAATAAATAAAAAATCAAACCGAATGCAATATCCCCCCCCACCCCCCAACCAGCGATTTGTGACGTGCGGTACATGTTTAATGAATCAATCGCAAATACCATGGCTCAATTATTTACGTGGCCATGAACCTCGCAGGCTCGCACTGCCAAAATATATAGCTACTGACAAATTATGGCAATTTTTTGGTTTGTCTATCCATTTGGTTTGACGGAGGTGTTGCCGACAGAGGTTTCATATACGCAAATAAACCGATGAATAAACGTCAAAACAAGACCATAATTATTACTTTAACCAAATAAGCAATATGCATATGGTGGTAATAGACGTTTGGATTGCCTATAAGCAGGCTACTCTTGGATAGGTGGAAGAGTCAAGTAACAGAATACAGATACGCGCGTCACGAAATTCTGTTATTTCGGTGATGAGGGGATTTTTCCTGTCTCTTATGATAATATTTATTCTCCTTCACAGGTGCGCCCGTGGCAGTGGGGATGAATATAGATATAGCCAGCATAGACATGGTATCTGAAGTCAATATGGTACGTACACCTTCATAATTAATCATCTCCCCTTAATCTACTAATTATTATGGACGCTGGATGGCATGGCTGGATTTCTAGTCAAGCAGCCTAATAATTTACACGGGTGAGAATCGGACTAAGAGCCCCCTATAGTAGCTGTTTTTAGTCGTGAATAGCCACAATCTTCAGTGTTATTATGTGAGAAATCGCTTCTATGTTATTGCGTACCGTCCCAGCCTTGCTTTTTCAGCCGTGGTGTATTGTCTGCATTTGAATTCAAAACACACGCTCACTGGCGCACTTATACGCACACCCTTGCGCGCACGGAGAGCTGTGTATCCCTGTGTTTCGTGTGTCAAGCGTTGGTGCTATAATACTGTTGTGTTGACATGTCCTTCTGTGCTGTTTCTCTCTCCCCCCCAAAAAAACCCAACAACAAACAAACCAAAAATCAAACAAAACATAAAATCCCATCTCTCCTCAATCCGCATCAATTTCCTCGGTTCTTCTCGGCGGGGTATTAAAGGTATAGGCGGCTCAATGCTTAGCGCAGCGCATAATTGCATTGGCGACGTAAATGATACCCCCCACACACCTTGTCAAGATCCTTAGCGATGACCTAAATATTCAGTTAATAATGCACGTGTGGTCACTGGTCATACAGCAGCAGACCACTGGAATATTGTACCGAGTTCCAAAACGTCATGTAGTAGTAGGCTGATGCTATTAGTTGGGGAGGACAGGGGGAAAAGTTCACCGAGAACAAGAGCACCACCTATCGATCGGTTTGACAGATATACAGTATGAGGCCGACTGCAATCATAAGAAGATTCATAGCCTTGAAATTGACTTGTCACAGTGGGGTTTAGCTTATTTATTTATTATTTTGACCATTGATTTCTATACATTGAAAAACATCTTTGTTCAGTGAATTCAGAGATTATTATTATGGAGCAAGATAATATAAAGGTGTTATATAACGTGCATAGGCCTATCGGGAGATTGAATGAGACATGTGCTTTGATTAACAGTTTCCATTTTGAACAATTATCTGCATGTTTATGTAAACCACATTGGATGAGTTTGACTGTGTGCAGGCTAATGCTTGACAGGGAAAAGGACTTAAGTTGTAAGGGCTTTGGTTAAGGATGATATCATGCAGCCAGGATGGGGAATCCCCCCACACACACATAGGCCTACACACACAGTGTCTTCCTTGCACCACATTGAGTGAAATCCCGACTGCAACTCTATACTCTCAGTAGGCAGCCATGTCAGTCACCTCTGTTTCGCTTCAAAGGGTTTGTCTATCTTCTCCAGGACTCTTGAATCCATGCAAGGAGCATTCAGCCGGAAGAAACAACAACACTGCTTCATACAGCCGTGTGTGTGTGTGCATGTGTGTGTGTGTGTGTGTGTTTAATCACACTGTGCGTACACAAGTGAATGGCTAGTGACGTCACACACAACTCCCTGTAGCCACAAGAATGTTTGTCTCTTGCCTGTTTTCTCGGAGACTTTTCCTTCCGGAAGAGCACATGTGTCAACTGAGTATTAAAGGTGATATAGACAAGTTTTCAGCCAAAATTTTAAATATATTTATCTATCTTTTCCTATATTATGATGCTGAGGTGTTCTCCTGCAACAGCACACTCTCACTTTGGGCCCCCTCTGGCTGAATGCACAGTTTATATCCACTACAGTTTAGTGGGCACGTCGGGGGGGATTTAAACTTTTAGCCTATTGCAGCGCGAGGCTGTGACGGTGTGTTCAACCCAGCAGTATTATAATGAAAACGCGATGCGATTTCATTGCAATGTATAATATTATCCCCATATCTTAGTTTCACCATTGTTCATGTGAAATAGTATGTAAGCCTATTGAAATTATGAGAATCGCTATGTATAGTGCATGGTTGGGTGGTCCGGCTTGAAGCATGCATTCAACCCGTGCTCGCCAACGGTGACAAGCCGTCGCGGATCATCATAGCGATTTCTCTTCATTGCAATGAATAACCGTGGACAGAGTAGTTCACATGAACGATGCTGTAGTGGCTGGGGCATTTGAGGGGCAATATATGTTTTATATGCATGATTACAAATAAAAGAGAATTTCATTGATAGCCAGTGAGTCTCCTCCGCTACTTCCTACTTCCTCATTTGCGGGACTCGTCGTGTCAGTCGTGTCACTCGTGTGATATTGCGATTATGCTACAGTTACCCTTAAAAAAACATGTCAACTCAATGTCATTGTTGTAACTAAGATATCGATAGAAATTCATAATTTTTTAATGTCATATTTAGCCATACGAGCGCAATATCCATAGCGTCCCTCCCAGCAGCAACAACAATCCCATAGCCTGAAGTGACCTGGCTCGGCCAATAGAATGACAGGGGGAGGGGGGGAGCTATTTGAATTCTGTGTACAAACACTGGAAACTTGTCTATATCAGCTTTAAACTCTTGTCTTGAGAGTTTACAAATATTACATTTGTTCACTCTCAAACTGGTGAATAGTCCCCACTCCTTTGGCGTGTTTGTTGTCACATTATATGTATATAGTATATATGCACATAGGTGAAATTTGTCCTATGCTTTTTACCCATCCTATAACAACTAGGAGCAGTGAGCAGCCATTCCGGCGCTCAGGGTTAAGAGTCTTGCTCGACAGGGACACACATCAACACATTACTGACCTGGCCTGGAATCGTACCTGGGACAACTGCTTCCCAGGCAGGCTCACTAACCACTCAGCTATGGCCGCCCCTCTGTTCAATCAACACTTGATTTTATTGTGCGCAAGCCGCTGACATGGTGGGCACATTTTGACAAGCGCCGATTCCTCTGTGGATTCATGTCCTATTTTGCCAGATTTTGTGAGAGAAACATGCAGGCAGGTCTACGAAAACAAGCTGTGTGAAGTGAGGGGTGCTCTTATCATCATACATCATCACTTGTGGCATCTTCAATTTTCTGTCCTCACTTTTTGTCCTCAATACGTACTTTGCTCAGCCAATCAAATCATCGCTATGGGGTGCTCAGCCAATCAAATTATCGCTATGATGTACAAACAGACAAAGCTGGGCTAGAGCCCCTCGAAAATATGTATATTTGGACAACTACACTTTACAAACAAGCTCATATCCCACATGTTGTCGCAACCTGGTGAAAATACTCCCTGCAAGTTCCTCGCCACGGTAGAATCCTAAGTGTTCATTTAACTCTGGTTCTATTATTTTGACACTCTTTAAGTTAAATTAACGCGAAGGATTTTTACCAAGCGGGATCTCTGCGAAATCATTGCTCCCTCATCTTCCTCCTCTTCCACCGATTCATTTGGTTATGTCGACGTCCCTCAATAAAAGCAAACAGCAGCTGAGCATACGCTTATGACAAAATCAATATCTGTGTGGATGCAGTTGGTGACCTGTGCTCAGGGCAGAGTTGCTTTGATC